>NC_092879.1:99464489-99749015 GCF_028372415.1 Notamacropus eugenii | reverse complement strand
AGAGGCAGGACCGAGACACTGAGGGAAAAAGAAAATCTTCCTTTGACCGTCATGTCATTGCTTTTGTCCTATAGCCTGGGCTCAGGAAACGAACATCTTCTCCACTGTTCTATCCTAGGTCATGCAGTCGAAAGAGTTTTGGAAGAGAGAAGGAGAAAGAGAAAAAGGGTGAGAAACTCTTTACTGCCTTATAAAGTCATATAATCTGGTGACAAGGCTAAGAAATAAAGAGTGTCTCCCTGTACCTATTTTCTGGACTCCTTTCCATATCTGGGGCTCTCGGTATTTGGATGCGGGGTTGGAAAGAAAAGGACGAGAGGAGAAGGAATCTTTCTCCTCCAGCCCATCGTCTCCTTGCTGTCCTCTTATGGGTGTGCCCTTGAAAAGAAGAGTTTTCGCCTTGCTCCCCTCCCCCCTCATATGCTGGTGGTGTTTTTGCTAGGGATAGGGAGAGAGGAAGAGGGAGAATATGGGATAGGGGGAGGAGGCAAGTGAGGAAGAAAGACAGACAAGAGATGATGGAAAGAAAGAGTATCACCTCCTTGCTGGGGTCTTTTTAGCCAAACTTAGGAAAAGAAAATCCTCTCTATTGCTCACGATTTCGTTATATCTTCAGTAGATTTTTGCTCTACGCAAGACGAGAATGTGATATGGGTCAGAGCCTCCTTACCTCCTGGTTAGTTTGCAATCACCTGACAAGACCAGGAAACAAAGAGGGTCTCCCCATACCATTTGTGTGGTACCCTTCTCCGAGTCTTGCTTCTGTTAGCTGCAGCAGCTGAACATGGGGAAGAGCAGGAGGAAAAGCCAGAGAGACACAAGGAATTTTCCTCCTCCAGCCCATCGTTTTGCTCTTCTACTATGGGGTGTGACCCTGAAAAAGGAAAAAGAAAGAGTTCCCTTGATGTCCTCACCCTACTCACAAGCTTGTCTTGTCCTTGGCGGAGAGAGAGAGAGAGAAGAAGAGAGTGGAGATGTGAAATCTTCTCTGAGTCCCTCCTCTTTGTCGTCTGGAAGCTGCAGCCTTCCTTCATAGGAGACAGAGATCGTCACATTCATTCTCATCCTTTTTCTCTCTTGTGTGAGATTACTGAAGTAAAGAAGGCATCCCCTGACCCCAGTCCTATTTGACTCAGGGGCATGTCTCTCTCTGTTCTGGACTTCATTGTCCTACAGCTCTGCTGGCTGCTTCCAGGGAGACCATGAGTGAGAGAGAGAGATTGCTTGTCTTCCAAGTATCCTCTCCTTCTTTGAGTTTTCCTGGACTGAGCATGGAAACAGGACATGTCTTCCTTCTGTCGTCGACCTTGGTCACGTCTTTGCTGCATATTGCTGGAGTCATTCTGAGAGAGAGAGAGAGAGAGAGAGAGAGAGAGAGAGAGAGAGAGAGAGAGAGAGAGAGAGAGAGAGAGACATAGACAGAGGGACAGAGAGAGACAGACAGTGAGACAGAGATCGATGGAGAGAGAGAGAGAGAGAGAGAGAGAGAGAGAGAGAGAGAGAGAGAGAGAGAGAGAGAGAGAGAGAGAGAGCCGGAGAGAGAGAGAAACATTCACAGAGCAAGACAGAGGTAGAGAGGAAAAAAGAAAATCTTCCTTTGGTTGTCATGTCATTGCTTTTGTCCTGTCGTCTGAGCTCACGAAACCAAAATCTTCTCCACTGTTCTATCTTAGGTCCTCCAGTTGATACAGTTTTGGAGGAGAGAAAGAGAAAGAAAAAAGGGGTGAGAAACTCTTTAGTTCCTCATAAAGTCGTATAATCTATAATATATTCAAGATGAAAAAATAAAAAATGTCTCCCCTTACCTATTGGTTGCGAATCATTTTCCATTTCAGGGCCTTTTGGTATTTGGATGGGGGGGGGGGAGAGAAAAAATTCGTGAAAAAGGAGTCTTCCTCCTCCAAATCATTGTCTCCTTCCTGTCCTCCTGTGGGTCTGCCCTTGAAAAGAAGAATTTTCTCCTTCCTTCCCCTTCCCACTCCTCACATGCTAGGTCGTGTCTTCGCTAGGGATAGGGAGAGAAGAAGGGGGAGGATGGGGGAGAGGGTGATGGGGCAAGTGAGGAACAAAGAGAGACAGGGGAAGATAAAAAGAAGTAAAGAGCATCGTCTTCTTTTGACCCTTTCTCCTTACTGAGGTCTTTTTAGCCGCAGCTTAGGAAAAGAGAATCCTCTCTATTGCTCATACTTTCGTCATCTCTGCTGTAGAGCTTTGCTCTACACAAGGCGAGAATGTAATATGATTCAGAGCCTCCTTACCTCCTGGTTAGTTTTACAATCACGGAGCAAGACCAGGAAACAAAGAAGGTCTCCCCATACCTCTTATGTGGTACCCTTCTTTGAATGTAGCTTCTGTTCGCTGCAGTACTTGAGCATGGGGGAAGAGCAAGAGGAAAACCAGAGAGACAGAGGAAATCTTCCTCCTCCAGCCCATCTTTTTGTTCTTCTATGTTTTTGTTCACTATGAGTGTGATCCTGAAAAATAAAGAATTCCGTTGCTGCCCTCCCCCTGCTCACAAGCTTGTCTTGTCTTTCCTGGAGAGAGAGAAAGAGAAAGAGAGCAGAGATGTGAAGTCCTCTCTACCTCCCTCCTCTTTCTCATCTGGAAACTGCAGTCTTCCTTCATAGCAGACAGATATGGTCTCATTCATTCTCATCTTTTTCTCTCCTGTATGAGAATAGTGATGGAAAGAAGGGATCCTCTCAGCCCTATCCTTTGTGACTCAAGGGCATCTCTCTTTCTCTGTTCTGGATATCACTTTCCTAGAGCTCTGCTGGCTGCCTCCCAGGAGACCATGAGTGAGAGAGATAGAATGCTTGTCTTCGAAGTGTCCTCCCCTCCCTTCAGTTTTCCTGGACTAAGCATGGAAACAGGACAGGTCTTCCTTCTGTCTTCGACCCTGGTCATGTTTTTGTTGCATATTGCAGGAGTCATTCAGAGAGAGAGAGAGAGAGAGAGAGAGAGAGAGAGAGAGAGAGAGAGAGAGAGAGAGAGAGACATAGGTACAGAGAGAGAAAGAGCAAGAAAGAAAGTGAGATAGAGAGAGATAGAGAGAGAGACAGAGAAGTAGTGAGGGAAGGATAGAGGGAGAGAGGCAAAGAGAGATGAAGAGAGAGAGAATGAGAGAGACAAACAGAGGGAGAGAGAGAGAAACATACATAGAGGAAGACAGAAACACAGAGGGGAAAAAGAAAATCTTCCTTAGCCGGTCCTGTCATTGTTTTTTGTCCTATCGTCTGGGCTCAGGAAACCAAAATCTTCTCCTCTGTTCTATCCTAGGGCATTCAGTCGATAGAGTTTTGGAGGAGAGAAGGAGAAAGAGCAAAAGAGTGAGAAACTCTTTACTTCCTCATAAAATCCTATAAACTGGTGACAAGGCTAAGCAATAAAGAGTGTCTCCCCGTACTTATTGCCTGGGACTCCTTTCCATATCTGGGCCTCTTTGTATGTGGATGCGGCGGGGGGGGGGGGGGGGGGGGAAGGAAAAGGAGGAAAAGAGGAGTCTTCCTCTCCAGTCCATCGTCTCCTTGATGTCCTCCTGCTGGTCGGCCCTTGAAAAGAAGAGTTTTCGCCTGGCTACCCTTCCTCCTCTTCACATGCTGGTCGTGTCTTTGCTAGGGATAGGGAAAGAAGAAGAGGGAGAATGGGGGAGAGGGTGATGGGGCAAGTGAGGAACAAAGAGAGACAGGGGGAGAGAAAAAGAAAGAAAGAGCATCATCTTCTTTTGGCCCTTTCTCTTTGCTGGGGTCTTTTTAGCAGACATCTGAAAAGAGAATCCTCTCTACTGCTCATACTTTCGTCGTATCTTCAGTAGAGTTTTGCTCTACACAAGACGAGAATGTGATATGGTGAGAGCCTGCTTACCTCCTGGTCAGTTTTACAATCACTTCACAAGACCAGGAAACAAAGAGGGTCTCCCCATACCTCTTGTGTGGTACCATTTTCCGAGTCTGGCTTCTGTTACCTGCAGCAGTTGACCATGGGGGAAGAGCAAGAGGAAAAGCCAGAGAGACAAGAAGAAATCTTCATCCTCCAGCCCATCTTCTTGTTGTTCTACTCTGGGTGTGACCCTGAAAAAGAAAGAATACTTTGCTGCCCTCCTCTTAATCACAGGCTTGTCTTGTCCTTGCTGAAGAGAGAGAGAGAGAGAGAGGGAGAGGGAGAGGGAGAGGGAGAGAGAGAGAAACAGAACGGAGATGTGGAATCCTCTCTGCCTCCATCCTCTTTGTCTTCTTGAAGCTGCAGCCTTCCTTCATGGGATACAGAAATCATCTCATTCATTCTCATCTTTTTCTCTGCTGTATGAGATTAGTGATGGAAAGAAGGGATCCCCTGATCCCTGTCCTATTTGACTCAGGGGCATCTCCTCTCCGTTCTGGACATCACTTTCCTAGAGCTCTGCTGGCTGCTTCCAGGGAGACCATCAGTGAGAGACAGACAATGCTTGTCTCTACGTGTCCTCTTCTTCCTTTAGTTTTCCTGGACTGAGCTTGGAAACAGGACAGGTCTTTCTTCTGTCGTCGATCTTGGTCATGTCTTTGCTGCATATTGCAGGAGTCATTCTGAGAGAGAGAGAGACAGAGAGACAGAGCGAGACAGAAAGAGAGACAAAGAGAGTTACAGAGAGAGAGGGAGAGAGAGAAAGGAGAGGGGGAGGGAGAGAGCGTGAAAGGGAGAGAGAAAGAGAGATAGAAAGAGGGAGAGAGGGCGAGAGGGAGAGAGAGAAACATACACAGAGCATGACAGAGACACAGGGGAAAAAGAATATTTTCCTTTGGCCGTCATGTCATTGTCCTATCGCCCGGGCTTAGAAAACGAAAATCTTCTCCACAGTTCTGTCCTAAGTGATCCAGTCAATAGAGTTTTGGAGGAGAGAACGAGAAAGAGAAAAAAAAAGAGAAAGAAAAACAAACTCTTTAGTTCCGTATAAAGTCCTATAATCTGGTCACAAATTTAAGAAACAAGAGTGTCCTCACCCTACGTATTTGCTGGGACTCCTTTCCATATCTGGGCCTCTCAGTATTTGGATGGGGGAGAGGAGAAGGCAAATGAGGAAAGAGAAGGAGTCTTACTCCTCCAGTCTATCGTCTCCTTGCAGTTCTACTATGCATCTGCCCTAGAAAAGAAGAGTTTTCTCCTTGTTCCCCTTCCCACTCCTCACATGTGGGTCCTGTCTTTGCTAGGGATAGGGACAGAGGACCCGGGAGAATGGGGGAGTCGGTGACTGGGGCAAAAGAGGAACAAAGAGGGACAGGGAGAGATAAAAAGAAAGAAAAAACATCGTCTCCTTTTGGCCCTTTCTTCTTGCTGGGGTCTTTTTCGCCAGACTTCGGAAAAGACAATCCTCTCTATTGCTCATAATGTTGTCTTATCTTCAGTAGAGTTTTGCTCTACACAAGACGAGAATGTGATATGGGTCAGAGCTGCTTGCCTCCTGGTCAGATTTGCAATCACGTTACAAAACCAGGAAACAAAGAGGGTCTCCCCATACCTGTTGTGTGCTACCTTTCTCTGAGTCTGGCTTCTGTTAGCTGGAGCAGTTGAGCATAGGGGAAGAGGAAAAGCCAGAGAGACAGTGGAAATCTTCCTCACCACCCCATCTTCTTCCTGTTCTACTATGGGTGTGACCCTGAAAAAGAAAAGAATTCCCTTGCTGCCCTCTCCCTTCTCTCAAGCTTGTCTCGTCCTTGCTGGAGAGAGAGAGAGAGAGAGAGAGAGAGAGGAGAGAGAGAGAGAGAGAGAGAGAGGAGAGAGAGAGAGAGGAGAGAGAGAGAGAGAGAGGCAAACATACACAGAGCAAGACAGAGACACAGAGGGAAAAGACAATTTTCCTTTGGCAGTCCGGTCATTGCTTTTGTCCTATCTGCCTGGGCTCACGAAACCAAAATCTTCTCCACTGGTCTTTCCTACATCATCCAGTCGATAGAGTTTTGGAGGAGAGAAGGAGAAAGAGAAAACGGTTGAGAAACTTTAACTTCTTAAAAAGTCCTGTAATCTGGTGACAAGGTTAAGAAATAAGGAGTGTCTCCCCTTATCTATTTGCTGGGACTCCTTTCCATATCTGGGCCTCTAGGTATTTGGATGGGGGCGGGGAGAAGGAAAAAGAGGAAAGAAAATGAAATCTTCCTCCTCCAGCCCATCATCTCCTTGCTGTCCTCCTGTGGGTCTGCCCTTGAAAAGAAGTGTTTTCCCCTTGCTCCCCTTCCTCCTCCTCACATGCTGGTCGTGTCTTTGGCTATGGATAGGGAGAGGGGAAGAGAGAGAATGGGGGAGAAGGTGAGGGGGCAAGTAAGAATCAAAGAGAGACAGGGGGAGATAAAAAGAAAGAGCATCCTCTTCTTTTGCCCTTTCTCCTTGCTGGGATCTTTTCAGCCAGACGTCAGAAAAGACAATCCTCTCTATTGCTCACACTTTTCGTCATATCTTCAGTAGAGTTTTGCTCTACACCAAGACGAGAATGTGATATGGGTCAGAGCCTGCTTACCTCCTGGTCAGTTTTGCAATCACGTTACAAGACCAGGAAACAAAGAGGGTCTCCCCATACCTGTTGTATGCTATGCTTCTCTGAGTCTGGCTTCTGTTAGCTGCAGCATTTGAGCATGGGAGAAGAGCAAGAGGAAAAGCCAGAGAGACAGAGGAAATCTTCCTCATCCAGCCCATCTTCTTGCTGTTCTACTATGGTTTCAATCCTGAAAAAAACAATTCCTTTGCTGCCCTCCCCCTCCTCTCAAGCTTGTCTTGTTCTTGCTGGAGAAAGATAGAGACATACACACACACACACACACACACACACACACACACAGAGAGCACGAAACACACACAGAGCAAGACAGAGACACAGAGGAAAAAGCCAATCTTCCTTTGGCATTCAGGTCATTGCTTTTGTCCTATCGCCTGGGCTCAGGAAAAGAAAATCTTCTCCACTGCTCTATCCTACGTCAACCGTCGATAGAGTTTTGGAGGAGAGAAGGAGAAAGAGAAAATGTTGAGAAACTCTTTAACTCATTAAAAGTCTTGTAATCTGTTGACAAGTTTAAAAAATAAAGAGTGTCTCCCCTTACCTACTTGCTGGGACCCCTTTCCATATCTGGGCCTCTCGATATTTGGATGCGGGAGGGGAGAAGGGATAGGAGGAAAGAAGGTGTCTTCCTCCTCAAGCCCATCGTCTACTTGCTGTCCTCCTATGAGACTGCCCTTGAAAAGAAGAGTTTTCGCCTTGCTCCCCTTCCCACTCCTCACATGCTAGTCGTGTCCTTGCTAGGAATAGGGACAGAGGAAGAGGGAGAATGGGGAACAGAGTGAGGGGGTGAGGGAGAAGCAAAGAGAGATGGGGGTGGAATAAAAGGAAAGAAAGAGCATCGTCTTCTTTTGGCCCTTTCTCCTTGCTGGGGTCCTTTTAGCGAGACTTAGGAAAAGAGAATCCTCTCTGTTGCTCATATTTTGATCACATCTTCAGTAGAGTTTTACTCTACACCAGATGAGAATGTAATATGGGTCAGAGCCTCCTTACCTCCTAGTCAGTTTAGTAATCACATGACAAGACCAGGAAACAAAGAGGGTCTCCCCCATACCTGTTGCGTGGTACCCTTTTCTGACTCTGGCTTCTGTTAGTTGCAGCAGTTGAGTATTTGGGAAGAGCAAAAGGAAAAGCCAGAGAGACAGAGGAAATCTTCCCCCTCCAGCCCATCTTCTTGTTGTGCTACTATGGGTGTGACCCTGAAAAAGAAAGAATTTCCTTGCTGCCCTCCCCCTGCTCACAAGATTGTCTTGTCTTGTTGGAGAGAGAGAGAAAGAGAAAGAGAGCAGAGATGTGAAGTCCTCTCTGCCTCCCTCCTCTTTGTCATCTGGAACCTGCCGCCTTCCTTCATGAGAGACAGAGATGGTCCTCATCATTCTCGTCCTTTTCTCTGCTGTGATATTAGTGATGTAAAGAAGGATCCCCTGACCCCTGTCCTATTTGACTCAGGGGTATCTCTCTCTGTGTTCTGGACATCACTTTCCTAGAGCTCTGCTGGCTGCTTCCAGGGAGACCATGAGTGAGAGAGAGAGAATACTTGTCTTCCCAGTGTCCTCTCCTTCCTTTACTTTTGGTGGACTGAGCGTGGAAACAGGACAGGTCTTCCTTCTGTCGTCGACCTTGGTCATATCTTTGACATATATTGCAGGAGTTCTTCTGAGAGAGAGATACAGACATAGATAGAGATATATATATATATATATATATATATATATATATATATATATATATATAGAGAGAGAGAGAGAGAGAGAGAGGGAGAGAGGGAGGGACAAAAGGAAAGAGGGAAAGAGAGACAGAGAGAAATAAAAAGAGACAGTATGAGGGAGAGAGAAGGAGAAACAGAGAGAGACAGAAAGAGAGAGAGAGAGACAGAGAGACAGAGGGAGAGGGAGAGGGAGAGCGTGAGAGAGACACAAACATATAGAAAGCAATACAGAAAGAGGGAAAAAGAAAATCTTACTTTCACTGTCATGGGATTGCTTTTCTCCTGTCACCTGGCTCAGGAAAAAAAAAATCTTCTCTCCTGTTCTTTCCCAGGTAATTCTGTCTGTAGAGTTTTGCAGAGGAGGAGAAAGAGAAAAGGGTGAGAAACTCTTTACCAACTCATAAAATCCTATAATCTGGTGACAAGGCTAAGAAATAAAAAATGTCTCCCCATACCTATTTGCTGGGACTCCTTTCCATATCTGGGCCTCTTGGTATTTGGGGGGGGGGGGGGGGAGAAGGAAAAGGAGGAAAGGAGAAGGAGTCTTCCTCCTCCACCCCATCGACTCCTTGCTGTCCTCCTATGGGTCTGCCCTTGAAAAGAAGAGTTTTCCCCTTGCTCCCCTTCCTCCTCCTCACATGCTGGTCATGTCTTTGCTATGGATAGGGAGAGGGGAAGAGAGAGAATGGGGTAGAGGGGGAGGGGGAAATTGAAAAGCAAAGAGAGACAGGGGGAGATAAAAAGAAAAAGCATCATCTTCTTTTGGCCCTTTCTCCTTGCTGGGGTCTTTTCAGGCAGACTTAGGAAAAAAGAATCCTCTCTCTTGCTCATACTTTCGTCATATCTTCAGTAGAGTTTTGCTCTACACAAGACGAGAATGTGATATGGGTCAGAGCCTGCTTACCTCCTGGTCAGTTTTGCAATCACGTTACAAGACCAGGAAACAAAGAGGGTCTCCCCATACATCTTGTGTGCTACGCTTCTCTGAGTCTGGCATCTGTTAGCTGCAGCAGTTGAGCATGAGGGAAGAGGAAGAGGAAAAGCCAGAGAGACAGAGGAAATCTTCCTCCTCCAGCCCATCTTCTTGCTGTTCTACTATGAGTGTGACAGTGAAAAAGAACCAATTCCCTTGCTGCCCTCCCACTCCTCACAAGCTTGTCTTGTCCTTGCTGGAGAGGGAGAAAGAGAAAGAGAGCAGAGATGTGAAGTCCTCTCTGCCTCCCTCCTTTTTGTCTTGAAGTTGCAGCCTTCCTTCATGGGGGACAGAGATCGCCTCATTCATTCTCGTCTTTTTCTCTGCTGTGTAATATTAGTGATGTGAAGAAGGGATTCCCTGACTCCTGTCCTATTTGATTGAGGGGCAGCTCTCTCTCTATTCTGGAAATCACTTTCCTAGAGCTTTGCTGGTTCTTCCAGGAAGACCATGAGTGAGAAAGAGAGAATGATTTGTCTTCCAAGTGTTCTCTCCTTCCTTTAGTTTTCCCGAACCGAGCATTGAAGAAGTACAAGAATTCCTTCTGTCTTTTACCTTGGTCATGTCTTTGGTGCATATTGCAGGAGTCATTCTGAGAGAGAGAGAGACAGAGAGAAAGGCAGAGACACACACACACACACACACACACAAAGAGAAAGAGAGAGAGAGAGAGAGAGAGAGAGGAGAGAGAGAGAGAGAGAGAGAGAGAGAGAGCGCGATAGAGAAACATACACAGAGCAAGACAGAGACGCAGAGGGCAAAAGAATATCTTTCTTTGGCTGTCATGTCATTGCTTTTGTCCTATAGCCTGGGCTCAGGAGAAGAAAATCTCCACAGTTCTATCCTAGCTCATAAAGCCAATAGAGTTTTGGAGGAGAGAACGAGAAAGAGAAAAAGGGTGAGAAGCTCTTTATTTTCCTATAAAGTCTTGTAATCAGGTGACAAGGTTAAGAAAAAAAAGAGTATTCCCCCCCTGCCTACTTCTGGGACTCCTTTTCATATCTGAGTCTCTTGGTATTTGGATGGGCGTGGGGGAAAGGAAAAGGAGGAAAGAGGAGTCTTCCTCCTCCAGTCCATAGTCTCCTTGCTTTTCTCCTATGGGTCTGCCCTTGAAAAGAAGAGTTTTTGCCTTCCTCCCTTCCCTCCCCCCCCCCCCCACATGCTGGTCATGTCTTTGCTAGGGATGGGGAGAGAGGAAGAGGGAGAATGGGGGAGAGGTTGAGTGGTCAAGTGAGAAGCAAAGAGAGATAGGGGAAGACAAAAAGAAAGAGGATTGTCTTCTTCTGACCATTTCTCCTTGCCGCAGGGTTTTTAGTCAGACTTACGAAGAGAGAATGCTCTCTGTTGCTCATACTGTTGTCTCATCTTCAGTAGAGTTTTCCTCTACACAAGCCGAGTATGTGATATAGGTCAGAGCCTGCTTACTTCCTGGTCAGTTTTGCAATCACGTTACAAGACCAGGAAACAAAGAGGGTCTCCCCATACCTCTTGTGTGCTACCCTTCTCTGAGTCTGGCTTCTGTTACCTGTAGCAGTTGAACATAGGGAAGAGGAAGAGGAAAAGCCAGAGAGACAGAGGAAATCTTCCTCCTCCAGCCCATCTTCTTGCTGTTCTACTATGGTTGCGACCCTGAAAAAGAAACAATTCCCTTGCTACCGTCTCCCTCCTCTCAAGCTTGTGTGCTCCTTGCGAGAGAGAGAGAGAGAGAGAGAGAGAGAGAGAGGAGAGAGAGAGAGAGAGAGAGAGAGAGAGAGAGAGAGAGAAACGGAGATGTGGAATCCTCTCTGCCTCCCTCATCTTTGCTTCTAGAAGCTGCAGCCTTCCTTCATGGGAGACAGATATGGTGTCATTCATTCTCATCTTTTTTTCTGCTATATGAGATTAGTGATGGAAAGAAGGAATCCCCTGACCCCTGTCCTATTTGACTCAGGGGCATTTCTCTCTCTCTGTTGTGGACATCACTTTCCTAGAGCTCTGCTGGCTGCTTCCAGGGAGACCATGAGTGGGTGAGAGAGAGAATGCCTGTCTTTCAAGTGTCCTCTCCTTCCTTTAGTTTTCCTGATCTGAACATGGAAACAGGACAGGTCTTCCTTCTGTTGTCCAACTTGGTCATGTCTTTGCTGCATATAGCAGGAGTCATTCTGAGAGAGACAGAGACATAGAGAGAGAAAGAGACACAGAGAAACAGAGAGTGACAGAGGGAGAGATGGAGAGAGATACAGAGAGACAGAGGGAGAGAGAGAAAGATGGAGAGGGGGAGGGAATGAGGGGGAGAGGCAGAGAGAGAGAGAGAGAGAGAGAGAGAGAGAGAGAGAGAGAGAGAGAGAGAGAGAGAGAGAGAGAGAGACATACACACAGGAAGATAGAAGCACAGAGGGAAAAAGAAAATCTTCCTTCGGCTGTCATGTCATTGCTTTTTGTCCTATTGCCTGGGCTCAGGAAACGAAAATCTTCTCCACAGTTCCATCCTAGGTTATTCAGTCAATAGAGTATTGGAGGAGAGAAGGAGAAAGAGAAATTCCTTATAGAGTCCTGTAATTTGGTGACAAGGTTAAGAAATAAAGAGTGTCTCCCCCTACCTATTTGCTGGGACTCCTTTCCATATCTGGCCCTCTCGGTATTTGGATGGGGGTGGGGGAGGGAAAAGGAAAAGGACGAAATGAGAAATCTTCCGCTTCCACTCCACTGTGTCCCTACTGTCCTCCTATGGGTCTGCCCTTGAAAAGAAGAGTTTTCACCTTCCTCCCCTTCCCACTCCTCACATGCTGGTTCTGTGTTTGGTAAGGATAGGGGAGAGAGGAAGAGGGAGAATCAGGGAGAGGGTCATGGGGCAAGTGAGTAACAAAGAGAGACAGGAAGAGGGAAAAAGAAAGAGCGTCGTGTTCTTTTGGCCCTTTCTCCTTCCTGGAGTCTTTTTAGCCAGACTTCTGAAAAGAGAATCCACTTTATTCCTCATATTTTTGTCATATCTTCAGTAGTGTTTTTGCTCTACACAAGATGAGAATGTGATATGGGTCAGAGCCTCCTTACCTCCTAGTCAGTTTTGCAATCACTTGACAAGACCAGGAAACAAAGAGTATCTCCCCATACCTGTTGTGTGGTACCCTTCACCGACTCTGGCTTCTGTTAGATGTTAGCAGTTGAGCATGGGGGAAGAGCAAGAGAAAAAGTCAGAGAGACAGAGGAAATCTTCCCCCTCCAGCCCATCTTCTTGTTGTTCTACTATGGGTGTGACCCTGAAAAAGAAAGAATTCCCTTGCTGCCCTCCCCCCTGCTCACAAGATTGTCTTGTTCTTGCTGGAGAAAGAGAAACAGAAAGAGAGCAGAGATGTGAAGTCCTCTCTGCCTCCCTCCTCTTTGTCATCTGGAACCTGCCGCCTTCCTTCATGAGAGACAGAGATGGTTCTCGTTCTTTCTTGTCCTTTTCTCTGCTGTGTGATATTAGTGATGTAAAGAAGGGATCCCCTGACCCCTCTCCTATTTGACTCAGGGCATCTCTCTCTGTGTTCTGGACATCACCTTCCTAGAGCTCTGCTGGCTGCTTCCACGAGAGAGAGAGAGAGAGAGAGAGAGAAGAGAGAGAGAAGAGAGAGAGAGAGAGAGAGAGAGAGAGAGAGAGAGAGAGAAGGAGAGAGAGAGAAAGATGGAGAGGGGGAGGGAATGAGAGGGAGAGGAAGCGAGAGAGAAACATACACAGAGCAAGATAGAGAAATAGAGGGAAAAATAAAATCTTCCTTTGGGCTGTCATGTCATTGCTTTTGTCCTATCGTCTGGGCTCAGGAAAAGAAAGTCTTCTCCACTGTTCTATTCTAGGTGATCCAGTCAATAGAGTATTGCAAGAGAGAAGAAGAAAGAGGAAAAAGGATGAGAAATTCTTTACTTCCTTATAAAGTCCTGTAATCTGGTGACAAGGCTAAGAAATAAAGATTTTTCTCCCCCCTACCTATTTGCTAGGACTCCTTTCCATATCTCGGCCCTCTCGGTATTTGGATGGGGGGAAGGGAAATGGAAACGGACGAAAGGAGGAGTCTTCTGCCCCCAGTCCATCATCTCCTTACTGTCGTCCTATGGGTTTGCCCTTGAAAAGAAGAGTTTTCACCTTGCTCTCCTTCCCACTCCTCACATGCTTAGTCGTATCTTTGCTAGGGACAGGGAGAGAGGAAGAGGGATAATGGGGGAGAGAGTGATGGGAGCAAAGTGAGGAAAAAAGAAAGACAGGGAGAGAGAAAAAGAAAGAGCATCTTCTTCTTTTGGTCTTTTCTCCTTGCTGAGTTCTTTTTAGCCAGACTTCTGAAAAGAGAATCCTCTCTATTGCTCATACTTTCGTCATATCTTCAGCAAGAGTTTTGCTCTACACAAGACGAGAATGTGATATGGGTCAGAGCCTCCTTACCTCCTAGTCAGTTTTGCAATCATGTGACAAGACTAGGAAACAAAGAGGGTCTCCCCATACCTGTTGTGTGGTACCCTTCACCGACTCTGGCTTCTGTTAGCTGCAGCATTTGAGCATGGGGGAAGAGCAAGAGAAAAAGTCAGAGACAGAGGAAATCTTCCCCCCTCAGCCCATCTTCTTGTTGTTCTACTATGGGTGTGACCCTGAAGAAAGAAAGAATTCCCTTGCTGCCCTCCCCCCTGCTCACAAGATTGTCTTGTTCTTGCTGGAGAAAGAGAAACAGAAAGAGAGCAGAGATGTGAAGTCCTCTCTGCCTCCCTCCTCTTTGTCATCTGGAACCTGCCGCCTTCCTTCATGAGAGACAGAGATGGTCTCGTTCTTTCTTGTCCTTTTCTCTGCTGTGTGATATTAGTGATGTAAAGAAGGGATCCCCTGACCCCTCTCCTATTTGACTCAGGGGGCATCTCTCTCTGTGTTCTGGACATCACTTTCCTAGAGCTCTGCTGGCTGCTTCCAGGGAGACCATGAGTGAGAGAGAGAGAGAATACTTGTCTTCCCAGTGTCCTCTCCTCCCTTTACTTTTGGTGGACTGAGCGTGGGAAACAGGACAGGTCTTCCTTCTGTCGTCGACCTTGGTCATGTCTTTGACGTATATTGCAGGAGTTATTCTGAGACAGAGACACAGAGATAGGTGGATAGAGAGATAGAGAGGTACAGAGAGAGAAGAGAGAGAGAGAGGGAGCGAGGGAGGGACAGAGGGACAGAGGGAAAGAAGGAGAGAGAGAGACAGAGAGAAATACAGAGAAAGAGTATGAGGGAGAGAGAGATAGAGAAATAGAGAGAGAGAGAGAGAGAGGGAGGGAGAGAGAGAGAAAGAGAGAGAGAGAGAGAGAGAGAGAAAGAGAGAGGAGAGAGAGAGAGAGAGAGAGAGAGAGAGAGAGAGAGAGAGAGAGAGAGAGAGAGAGAGAAAGATACACAAAGCAATACAGAGACACAGAGGAAAAAGAAAATCTTCCTTTGGCTGTCATGTCATTGCTTTTGTCATATCACCTGGGCTCAGGAAAAAAAATCTTCTGTACTGTTCTTTCCAGGTCATTCTGTAGATAGAATTTTGCAGAGGAGAAGTAGAAAGAGAAAAGGGTGAACAACTCTTTACCTCCTTATGAAGTTCTACAATCTGGTGACAAGGCTAAGAAATAAAGAGTGTGTCCCCGTACCTATTTGCTGGCACTCCATTCCATGTCTCGGCCTCTCAGTATTGGATGGGTGGGGAAGAAGGAAAAGGAGAAAGGAGAAGGAGTTTTCCTCCTCCACTCCATCGTCTCCTTGGTGTCCTCCTATGAGTCTGTCCTTGAAAAGAAGAGTTTTCGTCTTGCCTCCCCTTCCTCCTCCTCACATGCTGGTCGTGTCTTTGCTAGGTATAGGGCGAGAGAAAGAGGGAGAATGGGGTGAGGGCGTGAGGGGCAAGTGAGGAACAAAGAGGGAGGGGGGAGATAAAGAGACAGAAAGAGCATCGTCGTCTTTTGGCCATTTCTCCTTTCTGGGGTCTTTTTATCCAAACTTAGGAAAAAGAGAATCCTCTCTATTGCTCATACTTTTATCATGTCTTCAGTAGAGTTTTGCTCTACACAAGACGTGAATGTGATATGGGTCACAGCCTGCTTACCTCTTGGTCAGTTTTGCAATCACGTGACAAGACCAAGACACAAAGAGTGTCTCTCCATACCTCTTGTGTGGTACCCTTCTCTGAGTCTATTACCTGCAGCAGTTCAGCATGGGGAAAGACCAAGAGGAAAAGTCAGAGAGACAGAGGAAATCTTCCTCCTCCAGCCCATCTTCTTGCTGTCCTACTATGGGTGTTACCTTGAAAAAAGAACCAATTCCCTTGCTTCCTCCCCCTCTTCACAATCTTGTCTTGTCTTTGCTGAAGGGAGGGAGGGAGGGAGGGAGGGAGGGAGGGAGGGAGAGAGAGGGAGAGAGAGAGAGAAGATATAAAATCCTCTCTGTCTCCCTCCTCTTTGCTTCTGGAAGCTGCGGCCCTTCCTTCATGGGAGATAGATATGGTCTCATTCGTTCTAATCTTTTTCTCTGCTGTATGAGATTAGTGATGTAAAGAAGGGATCCCCTGAGCCCTGTCCTATTTGATTCAGGGGCATCTCCCTCTCTGTTGTGGACATCACTTTCTAGAGCTCTGCTGGCTGCTTCCAGGGAGACCATGAGTGAGAGAGAGAGAATGTTTGTCTTCCAAGGTTCCTCTCCTCCCTTTAGTTTTCCTGACCTGAACATGGAAATAGTAAGAGGTTTTCCTTTTGTCTTACACCATGGTGTAACCTTTGTCTTCTAGGGGTTCTGGTTTCATCTGGGGAAAAGGAAACAGCCTTCTTTCTGTTTTCCACCTTGGTCATATGTTTGCTGCATATTGCAGGACACATGCTGAGAGAGAGAAGGAGAGAGAGATAGAGACAGAGACAGAGAGAGAGACAGAGACAGAGACACAGAGACAGAGAGAAACATATGCAGAGCAAGATAGAGACACTGAGAAAAAGAAAATCTTTTGTCAGGCATCTCATTGCTTTTGTCCTATCCCTTGGGCTCAGGAAAAAAATCTTCTCCACTGTTCTATCCTAGGTCATCTCGTCGATAGAGTTTTGCAGAAGAGAAGAAAAGTGAAAAGTGTGAGAAACTCTTTACCTCCTCCTAAAGTCCTATAATCCGGTGACAAGGGCAAGAAATAAAGAGTATTTCCCCGTACCTATTTGCTGGGACTTCCTTTCCATATCTGGGCCTCTCGGTATTTGGAGGGGGGGAGAAGGAAAAGGAGGAAAGGAGAAGGAGTCTTCCTCCTCAAGCCCATCATCTCCCTTGCTGTCTTCCTATCGGTCTGCCCTTGAAAAAGAGAGTTTTCGCCTTGGTCCCCTTCCCCCTCCTCACATTCTGGTCGTGTCTCTGCTAGAAATAGGGAGACAGGAAGATGGAGAATGGGGGGAAGGGGTTAGCAGGGCAATTGAGGAACAAAGATGGGGGCGGGGGGAGATAAAGAGAAAGAAACAGCATCGTCTTCTTTCAGCCCTTTCTCCTGACTGTGATCTGTTTAACCAGACTTAGGAAAAGAGAATCTTCTCCATTGCTCATACTTTTGTCATCTCTTCAGTAAAGTTTTGCTCTACACAAGAAGAGAAAGAGATATGTGTCAGAGCCTTCTTACCTCCTGGTCAGTTTTTCCAGTCTGGTGACAAGATCAAGAAATAAAGATGGTGACTCTAGGAGGGAGAAGCCAAGATGGCTGAGTAGAAAGATACACATATGCTAGCTCTGAACCCACATCCCATAAAATACCTGTAAAGAAGAACTCCCAACAAATTCTGGAGCAGCAGAAGCCACAGAACAATGGAGTGGAAGAGATTCCTGTTCCAGAGAGACCTGAAAAACTGACCCAAAAGGTCCGTCGCGCACCAGACCCAGAGCAGAGCCCAGCCCTGCCTTGACCACACTGCACCAAGAGGAGCAGATCCGAGCAGGCTTCAGAAACAGAATCTTCAGTGGCCGTCCAGCTCCCTCCACCCACAGGTGCCAAAGGTCAGTGAGAGGGTCTTTTCAGCTCGTCGAGAGGGGAGTGGGGTATCTCTATAAGTGAGGGCCCCCTTGTGAGGCAGCAGCAGAGGTAGCAGCAGACAAGGCCTCCCAAGGCAGGCAGGAGCTCAGATCCATTGTTGAAGGTCTCTGCATAAACCCCCTGAGGGAACTGAGCCCCATGTGGTGGCCCTGCCCCCTCCTGAGCACCTGAACTTAATCTCACACTGAATAGCAGCCCCACCCTCGCCCAAAGCCCTGAGTCTGGGAAGCAGCATTTGAATCTCAGACCCCAAGGGCTGGTTGGGCGGGTCTGGAGGCCAGGTGGGTGTGGAGAGGACACTCAGAAGTCAAGTCACTGGCTGGGAAAATGACCAGAAAAGGGGGGAAAAAATAAGACCATAGAAGGTTACTTTCTTGGTGAACAGATACCTCCTCCCTTCCTTTCTGATGAGGAATATCAATGTTTACCATCAGGGAAAGATATAGAAATCAAGGCTTCTGTATCCAAACATCCAAAATAAATATTCAATGTGCTCAGGCCATGGAAGAGCTCAAAAAGGATTTTGAAAATCAAGTTAGAGAGGTGGAGGAAAAACTGGGAAGAGAAATGAGAGAGATGCAAGAAAAGCATGAAAAGCAGGACAACACCTTGCTAAAGGAGACCCAAAAAAATGTTGAAGAAAATAACACCTTGAAAAATAGGTTAACTCAATTGGCAAAAGAGGTTCAAAAAGCCAATGAGGAGAAGAATGCTTTAAAAAGCAGAATTAGCCAAATAGAAAAGGAGGTTCAAAAGCTCACTGAAGAAAATAGTTCTTTCAAAATTAGAATGGAACAGATGGAGGCTAATGACTTCATGAGAAACCAAGAAATCACAAAACAAAACCAAAAGAATGAAAAAATGGAAGATAATGTGAAATATCTCATTGGAAAAATAACTGACCTGGAAAATAGATCCAGGAGAGACAATTTAAAAATTATGGGACTACCTGAAAGCCATGATCAAAAAAAGAGCCTAGACATCATCTTTCATGAAATTATCAAGGAAAACTGCCCTGATAGTCTAGAACCAGAGGTCAAAATAAATATTGAAAGAATCCACTGATTACTGCCTAAAAAAGATCCAAAAAGAGAAGCTCCTAGGAACATTGTGGCCAAATTTCAGAGTTCCCTGGTCAAGGAGAAAATATTTCAAGCAGCTAGAAAGAAACAATTCAAGTATTGTGGAAATGCAATCAGGATAACACATGATCTAGCAGCTTCCACATTAAGGGATTGAAGGGCGTGGAATAGGATATTCCAGAAGTCAAAGGAACTACGACTAAAACCAAGAATCACCTACCCAGCAAAACTGAGTATAATACTTCAGGGGAAAAAATGGTCTTTCAATGAAATAGAGGACTTTCAAGCATTCTTGATGAAAAGACCAGAGCTGAAAACAAAATCTGACTTTCAAACACAAGAATGAAGAGAAGCATGAAAAGGTAAACAGCAAAGAGAAGTCATAAGGGACTTACTAAAGTTGAACTGTTTACATTCCTACATGGAAAGACAATATTTGTAACTCTTGAAACTTTTCAGTATCTGGGTACTGGGTGGGATTACACACACACACACACACACACACACACATGCACACACACACATAGACAGAGAGCACAGGGTGAATTGAATAGGATGGAATCGTATCTTTAAAAAATGAAATTAAGCAGTGAGAAAGAAATATATTAGGAGGAGAAAGGGAGAAATGGAATGGGGCAAATTATCTCTCATAAAAGAGGCACAAGCAAAA
Source organism: Notamacropus eugenii (assembly GCF_028372415.1). Lineage (NCBI taxonomy): Eukaryota > Metazoa > Chordata > Mammalia > Diprotodontia > Macropodidae > Notamacropus > Notamacropus eugenii. The sequence continues at coordinate 99,730,059 of NC_092879.1, read as the reverse complement.
GACTTTTTAGTGGAGGGAAAAAGAGGGGAGGTGAGAGAAAAACATGAAGTTTACTCTCATTACATTCCACTAAAGGAAGGAATAAAATGCACACTCATTTTGGTATGAAAACCTATCTTACAATACAGGAAAGTGGGGGAGAAGGGGATAAGCAGGGTGGGGGAAATGATGGAAAGGAGGACAATGGGAGGAGGGAGCAATTTGAAGTCAATACTCTTGGGGAGGGACAGGATCCAAAGAGAGAATAGAAGCAATGGGGGGCAGGATAGGATGGAGGGAAATATAGTTAGTCTTACACAACATGACTATTATGGAAGTCATTTGCAAAACTACACAGATATGGCCTATATTGAATTGCTTGCCTTCCAAAGGGAATGGGTGGGGAGGGAGGGATGAAGAGAAGTTGGAACTCAAAGTTTTAGGAACAACTGTTGAGTTCTGTTCTTGCTACTAGGAAATAAGAAATACAGGTAAAGGGGTATAGAAAGTTATTTGGCCCTACAGGACAAAAGAGAAGATGGGGACAAGGGAAGGGAGGGATGATAGAAGAGAGGGCAGATCGGTGATAGGGGCAATTAGAATGCTCGGTGTTTTGGGGTGGCCAGAGGGGACAAATGGGGAGAAAATTTGGAACCCAAAATTTTGTGAAAATGAATGTTAAAAGTTAAATAAATAAATTTAAAAAAAAAAGAAAATGTAATAAAAAATAAAGAAATAAAGAAGGTCTCCCCATACCTTTTTCTGCTGTTCTCCTCCAAGTCTGGCTTCTGTTTGCTGCAAGGGTTGAGGATGGAGGAAGTGGAAGAGGAAATGCCAGAGAGACAGAGGAAATCTTCCTCCTCCAGCCCATCTTCTTGGTGTTTCTCTATGGGTGTGATCCTGAAAAAGAAAAATCCCCTTGCTGCCCTCTCCCTTCTCACAAGCTTGTCTGGTCCTCGCTGGAGAGAGAAAAAAGAGATGTGAATTTCTCCCTCCCTTCTGGTTTGTCTTCTTGAAGTTGTAGCCTTTCTTCCTGGGCCTGGTAAACAGACATGGTCTCATGTGTGTCTTGTCCTTTTCTCTGCTCTATAGGATCAGGGATTTTAATAAGGGAACCACTGATCCCTGTCCTGTTTGACAGGCCCAGGGGCATCTCTTGATCTCATTCTCTCTCTCCCTTTAGGACATCACTGTAGTACTGTCTTGCTGGCTGCATCCAGTGAGTGAACCAGAGAATAGGAGACCATCTCTATCTCCCAGCCAGTGGTGTCCTTGCTTTTTTCATATATCACAGAGTCTGGAAAAGATAAAGAGTCTTTTCTGTTGCTCACACCTTGGTCTTATTATCTCTTTGCTGTAGTTTTTTTGGAGAGATGGAAGAGAGAAAGAGAGAGGTATGTTTAAGAGATTCTGTCCCCCCTCTCAATTTCCTCCAATTTAGTGACAAGACCCCAAAATAAAGAATATTTACCCATATCTCTCTTTGGATACATTCTTCACGGTTCAGCTTCTGTTAGCTGGACCTGCTGGGTGTGTGGAATAGGATGAGTTAAAGGGAGAGAGACAGGGAGAGGGACAGAGGGAAGGGCAGGACAGTGAAGAGCTTTCCTCCTTCCTTCCTTGTCTTCGTGCACCAGTAGTCTTCTGGGGCCAAGGGGAGGGGGGGGAGGGGGAGAGAGAGAGAGAGAGAGAGAGAGAGAGAGAGAGAGAGAGAGAGAGAGAGAGAGACAGAGAGAGACAGAGAGAGACAGAGAGAGACAGAGAGACAGAGACAGACAGACAGACAGAGAGACAGACAGACAGAGAGAGACAGAGAGGGTCTCCTTTCGGCCTTATCTTTTGATCTTCTAGGTATGATGAGGGTAACAAACATGGGCTCTATTTACGCCTCTTCTATTTGTCAGTCCCATTGGGGCATCTCCTGATTTTTTCTCTCTCTTCCTTCTGGTCATCACTTTACTAGAATCCTGTTGGTCCAGGGACAGAAAGAGATAGAAGAGATAGAACCTTTCTCTTTTTTAATGGTATTTTATTTTTTCTAATTACATGTAAAGTCAAATTTTCACATTCATTTTTAAACATTTAATAGTAATTTATTTTTTCAAATACTGGTGGATTCTATGTGAAACCATGAACCTCAATTTCACATGGCTTGCTTTTTTTAAAATTTTATTTTTCATTTTTAACACAGTATATAACAGGTAAAACAATTCCAACTTTTGGTCAGGTGATACTTCTTTTTAAAGCATTTACAATATGGACCACAAAAGAATTTTTTTTTTGAACATTAACCAATTGAGACACAAATAATATTTATGTTGCTAACTTCAAAAGCTCTTGACCTAATTGTCTCCACAGTATTACTAAGAATTAAAGGACCCTAACTTATTGTTGTTGGCCTAAAGTCCTATGCCTAATAGCTTAATTTTAGACTTAGACTTAACCTCGGATGTTCCCCTACCAATAATCTATAATTTAATAGATCTGGTATTAAGCTTACAAACCTTTTGACTATAGGAAATTGCCATCAAGAGTAAGGACATTGCAGGGATACAATATCTCCCCAACTTCATGTCAGTTCCAGGTAGGATTAGATTGTCCACTTGCATTCAGTCAGGCTTAAAGTCTGTCAGGTATCAGTGGGGAAATTGAGTCAAGAGAATCCTACCTCAGCCCAGGCTGAACAGCCACTCTCCCACCATTCCCATGAGATCACCTTTTGCAGTTCATACCAGCATCCCACCAGCTTACTGGCATCATGGATTGGAGGCGCAGACCACCTTTCTTGCTATCTATACCTGGAGTTAGACTCAGAAGAACAGTCACTTAATAGTCCCATAGCATCTAAAAATGGCAAGTTCCAATAACCAGGTTTCAAATATGATTATAATTTCACTTTGGCTAAGGAACATCTTTTGAGGCAAGTCTTAAGTGGCTTACATGCCTTTCTATACATGTTCTAGTTCCTGATTAAATAGCAATCATAAAATCAAATTTACCATTAAAATCTTAGCTTTTCCATCAATGCCAAATTTTACCTGGAGGTTACCTTCCTCTAGGAAATTTAGATTAAAATTCTTTTCCCCAAACTAAAGATGTCATTGATTTACTCTCAGTAATTAATTCAGTCAATTGTTTTAATGCCAATTGCTTTTACCTCACTTTGTAACGTCCAAATTTTCCCCCATCTCTCCTCTCCCCCTGCTTCCTAATACCTTTCATTCCGATTACTCCTTCCCTCAATGTACCCTTCCTTCTATCACACTCCATCCTTCCCTTATCCCCATTTTCTCTCTTTCCTTGTAGGGCAAGACAAATTTCTATACCCCATTCCCTGTATTTCTTATTTCCCAATTATATGCAATAAAAATTCTTAACATTCGTTGCTAATACTTTGAATTCCAACTTCTCTCCCTCCCCCTCCCTCCCCAGCCCCACTGAGAAGGCAAGCAATTCAATACAGACTAAATATGTGTTATTTTGCAAAAGACTTCCATGATAATCATGTTGTGTAATACTAATTATATTGCCCTCTGTCCTACTCTATCTCCCCTCACTTTTTCCCCCACAATTGACCTTGTCCCTGCTTGAAAGTGTTTATTTCTAGTGACTCCCGTCTCCCATTTGCCCTCCCTTCTAACATTCCCCTCACCCCACTTGTTGCCTTCTCTCCTACTTTCCTGTGGTGTGATATAAATTTTCATATCAAATTTAATGAGCATGTTATTCCCTCCTTCAGCCACATGTGGAGAGAGTAGCTTCATTTTTTCCCCTCCCCCTTCTCCCTTTTCTCCTCCATTGAACAAGATTTTTCTTATCTCTTTTATGAGTTATAGCCTACCCTGTACCATTTCTCCCTTTCTTTTCCAGGTATTTTCCTCCTTCACCCCTTAATTTTTATTTTATTTTATTTTTTTTTTATGTGTGCGGATATCATCTCTTCTGATTCAACACACTCTGTACTCTCTATCTATATATGCGTATGTGTGTGTATGTACAATCTCTCCATCTACCTAAATACTGAGAAAAGATTCAAGAGTTATAAATATTTTCTTTCCATGCAGTAATGTAAACAGTTCAGCTTTAGAGAGTCTTTTAGGATTTTTCTTCCCTGTTTACCTTTTCATGCTTCTCTTGATTCTTGTCTTGGGAAGTCAAATTTTCTATACAGATCTGGTCTTTTCCTCAGTATGAGTGATTGAAAGTCCTCTATATCATTGAATGAATGACCATTTATTCCCTTGAAGTATTATACTCAGATTTGCAGGGTAAGTGATTCTTGGTTTCAGTCTCAGTTCCTTTGACCTCTGAAATATCCCATTCCAAGCCCTTCGATCCCTTAATGTTGAAGTTGCCAGATCCTGTGTTATCCTGATTGTATTTCCATAGTACTCAAATTGTTTCTTTCTAGCTGCTTACAGCATTTTCTCCTTGATCTGGGAACTCTGAAATTTGGCCACAATATTCCTAGGAGTTTTTCTGTTCGAGTCTCTTTCAGAAGGTGATTGGTGAATTCTTTCAATATTTTTTTTGCCCTCTGGTTCTAGAATATCAGGGCAGTTTTCCTTGATAATTTCATGGAAGATAACGTCTAGGCTCTTTTTTGATCATGGCTTTCAGGTAGTCCCATAATTTTTAAATTGTTTCTCCTGGATCTATTTTCCAGGTCAGTTGTTTTTCCAATGGGATGTTTCACATTATCTTCTATTTTTTCAAATTTTTGGTTTTGTTTACTAACTGCTTGGTATAACTCATAGGCATTTGTTTCCCTGAATTCAATTCTCTCTTTCAATAAATTATTTTGTTCAGTGAGCTTTTGAACCTTCTCCTCCATTTGACTAATTCTGCTTTTTAAAACCTCCTTCTCCTCATTGACTTTTTGGACTTCTTTTTCCAATTGAGTTAGCTTCTTTTTAAAGCTGTTATTTTCCTCAGCATTTTTTGGGTTCTCCTTTAGTAAGCTGTTAACTTTTTTTAAGGTCTTCTATTGTCTGAGCCCAGTTTAAGTTCCCTTTGGAGACCCTGGAGGTAGAGGCCTTGACTTCCTCTGACAGTATGCCTTGTTCTTCCTCATCTGAAAGAATGGGGGGAGACACCTGTTCCCCAAGAAAGTAACCTTCTGTGGTCTTATTTTTTCCCCTTTTTTGAGCATTTTCCCAGCCAGTTACTTGACTTCTGAGTTTTCTCTCCACAATCACCTCGCCTCCAGTTCTGCCAAGGCAGCACTGGGGGCTGAGATTCAGATGAGCTGCTCCAAACCCTCAGGGGCTTTAGGCAGGGGTAGGGCTGCTATTCAGTGTGAGATTAAGATCAGCTGCAGAGGAGGGGGCAGGGCTGCCACACAGGGCTCAGTTCCCTCAGGGGCTTTATGATGAGACCTTCAACAATGGATGCAGGCTACTACCTACCTTGGGAGCCCCAGCCACTGTTGCCTCTACTGCTGTCACCTGAGGACATCCGAGTTATGGGGACACCCTGCTCTCTTCTTGGCCAGCTGGAAAGACCCTCTCACTGACCTTTGGTGCCTGTGGGTTAAGGGATCTGAGCTGCCCCTGGAGATTCTGTCCCTGAAGGCTCAGTTCTGCTCCTCCTGATGCTGGGCTGGGCTCTGCTCCGTGTCAGGTGTGACAGACCTTTCCTGTAGGTCTTTCAGGTCACTCTGGCCTAGAGATCTCCTCCACTCAGTTGTTCTGTGTCTTCTGCTGCTCTAGAATTTGTTGAGAGTTCTTCTTCACAGGTATTTTATGGGCTATGGGGTAAGAGCTAGTGTATGTGCATCTTTTTACTCTGCCATCTTGGCTCTGCCTGGCTTGCTTTTTAAAATATAAATGTGTATATATATGCATACATATATACATATATACTAAATTCCATGTTACTTTTAATTGTACTACTTGTCTGATTGCTTTTCAACTTCATTCTTTTCTACTCACTTAAAAATATTTCAATGGTTCTTTTGTTTTGACATTACTTCTTGCTAACCCCTCTGACCTCCCAACTCTCCTTACTAAATAAAAAACAAAATTTAAAAAATCTTTCAACAAATAAACAATGAATCAAACAAAATCAATCCACATAGTGTCTTTTCTCACTGTCTACATGTCGTTGTTTATATCTCCACATTCTTTCATCTCTTATTGTTTAGATCTCTATAGCCATCCTTCCTTCTGTGTCTAGTTCTCTATAGATGTCCAAATCTCCAGGTCCATATCTCCCCAATCATCTAACTCTCCCAACCTAGTCCTCTCCATTCTTCTGTCTTACACAGACCAGATCTCTTCAACTATCCATCTCCCATGTTGTCTTTTTATTCCCCCCTTTCGCCATTCATCCATGTCACCCTCTTCAGATCTCTATAACCACCTGCATTTCACTGTTTAGGTCTCTCCAATCATCTTTCTCTGGGTCTCAACATTTTCCATTCATGCATCTTTTCCTGTTTGGATTTCTTCAACCTTTCACCTGGTCTCTCACTATCTACCTCAGCCTATCTTGGTCTCCCTATTCATCCATCTTGCCCTGTGAAGAAGCTCTCCAAAACTATGCATTTATCCTTATCTAGGTCTTTCCATTCTCTTGGTCTCTCCAACCATAAAGTTCTCACTTTTTCAGTCTCTCCGAATCACCTATTTCTCACAGGCTATGTTTCTCTATTAATCCGTGCACAACTGTTTAGGTCTCTCCATTCATTCAATCTTCTCATTATATATCTCATGAAAACTTCATTCCTCATTAGTGAGGTGCCTCCTTACATCCATTTCTCAGGGTTTTGGTCAGTGCCACCATCTAATTCTTGCTGTCTTCATCTCCTTAAATATTTCACTCTGCTCATTTATTTCTTCCCCTTTATCCATCTCTCAGGGACTAGGTCTCTCCATTCATTCCATTGCTACCACTCATAACTTAGGGAAGGCGGGTGGCATAGTGGATAAAGTGCTGGGTCTGAAGTCAGGCTGACTCATCTTTCTCAGTTCAAATCTGGCCTCAGACATTTACTAGCTATGTAACCCTGGGCAAGTCATTTAACCCTATTTGCCTGAGTTCCTCATCTGTAGAATAAGCTAGAGAAAGAAATGGCAAACCATTCCAGTATCTTTTCAAAGAAAACTCTAAATGGGGTCAGAAAGAGTTGGAAACGATTGAAATGACTGAACAACATTCATCTACATCTCATTGTCTGGGTCCCTTCATTCAATCACCTCTCAGTGTCTGTGTTTCCTTAACCTTCCAACTCTCCCTATCATTTCCCCTCCATTCATCCATCTAACCTGGTCTCTTCAACCATCCCCCTTCCATATTAGTGATCTCTTCCATTCATCCTTCTATTCATTCATCCCTCATACCCTCTCTGGTTCTCTGCATTCCACCACATCTTACTATATCTCTCCAACTATCTTTGTTTCCCTACATTTTCCATTCACACAGCTCTCTCTGCTTTGATCTCTTCAACAATTCTTTCAAATTACAGGCCTCTCCAATAATCCATCTTACCTTGACCTACTGTTTCCATTCATCCATCTCTCCCTATACAGGTTTCTTTATGTCTTTCCATCTTTTTCTCTCTGTTCATCCTTTCTTTTCTGTCACAAGCTCTTGGTCTTCCCAAGGATCAAAGACTCAAATTATAGATTTCTCCATTTATTTATATCTCACTGCCTACATCTCTCCAACTATTCACTTATGCTCCCCCAAGATCTGTCAATCCATTTTCCTCTCCCATATGGGATCTGTCCATTCATTCATCTGTCTTTTAATATATCTCTATAGCCATTCATCCTTATTGCCATTCATCTATCTTTCTCCATCTCACCATTTATCACATTTTGGGTTAGAGCTAGAATTTCAATGTTGTCTCTCCCATTAGAATATAAACTCCCTTCCAAAAGACTAATGACAGAAAATGCCATCCACAACCAGAGAAAGAACTATGGAATCTGAATGCAGATTGAAGCAGACTATTTTCACTTTTTTGGGTTTTTTTTTGTTTTTCATGGCTTTCTCCTTTTGTTCATGACTAATGTGCAAATGTTTAACTTGACTGTACATATATAACCTATATCAGATTGCTTGTTGTCTTGGGAAGATGGGGAGGAGAGGGAGGGAGGGACAAAAATTTGGAACTAAAAATCTTATAAAAAAAAGAGAACATATCTTCACATGTAATTGGAAAAAATAAAATACTATTTGCAGAAAAAAAGAACATGAGTTCCCTATGATCATGAAATATGTTTTGACCTTTCTTGAATGCTTAGTAAAAGGTGTGGTATTTAAGTGCTTAATACAAACTTGTTGAACACTGACAGACTTCCAGCCCTAGAATACAGTCAAAATCAATACCAGGAGACCTGGAGGAGAAGAATTCTTGAAATGAAGAGACTGGTAGGCCTGAACCTCAAGATCTAGACTTAGAACTCTGGGGTCATATTGATGTCAAAACCTGAAACTCTTGCCATAAATACCCCAAACCCTAGATATGCTACCACCCCAGAGACGGAGACACAGAAAACTCAAGATCTAGACTTAGAAAAACTAAAACCTTAACAACTTTAGCATCCTGAAGATTGTGGCACACACACACACACACACACACACACACACACACACACACACAAACCTGTAGACACAGAAAGCTCAAACCTAGATTAGAGGCACAGAAGACTCAAGGCCCAGACCTAGAGTCCTAGAGATTTGGGAAAAAACTGAAGACATCCAATTCATAGGTTGGAGTACTAGAAAACTAAAGAGCTAGAATTACAATCCTGGAAATTTAGAAAACACAGAAAATTCAATATCTATGCTCACTAAACTAGAGACCAAAGACGCAGAAATCTCATGAACTAGGTGAATTTCTAGAGACTCACATACTGAAGGATCAATAGCTATACTTAATTCAAGAAAATTAGAGACACAGGAAATTTACAATAGACTTAGACTCCGAGAGACATGAAAAATCCTTTTTGACTCACTTACTGATCTAGACTGGAATCTTTGAAGATTTGAAACCTCAGAAGTAGAGAGCAGAGAAGTAGAGCATTAGAAACTTCAAGTCCTAAATTTACTGACCTGGAGACCTTGAAATCCTAATTTTAGATTTAATTTAGATAACTTAGATTTAGAGTCCTTGAACCATCAAGATGCCCCAAGACATAGAATGAGACAGGCCTAGAGAAGGCAAGACACAGAATGGAAGATGTAGAGACCTAGGGCTAGAGTTAATTTAATAGACAACACTTGGTACAATGTCTCCCACAGAAGTACTGCAGAGAAGCTTGTTCCCTGACTGATGAAGTCCTCAATACTGGGCTAGAATACACCCAACCTAAAGACATGGACTAGGAGGCCTGGAGAGGGCAGAGAATCCTCAAAACCTATACGTGGAGCTCAAGAGCCATATCAGTGCCAAAATCCAGAATTGTTACTGTAGAGTTCACTTTATAGATCCAAAGACATGCTAGCCTAGAAACTAGGAGGTGCATAAAACCCCAAACAGACTTAGACAGAGAATCAGAGAAACTGAAGTTATAACCTTAGCATCCTGAAGATTTAGAGATGCAGAAAATTCAAGAACTTGCCATAGAACCCTAGAGACTTGGAGAAACAGAGAACTTGAAGCCTAAACTTCGAGATACAGAAAACTCAAGATGTAGACCTAAAAGTCAAGGGACAGGGAAAATTCAAGACCTACAACTGAGGGCTTGTAGTAGAGATGTAATAGTTGCTACCCTGCAAGCCCCTTACACATAACTGCAGTCCTCCATTTCTAGTTCAGGAATTCTAGAAAATTCAAGACCAAGGATGATAGTTCTGGAAACTTTGACACTGAGCAAATTCACTACCTATTGTCCTTGAGACAAAGACACACAGAAATCTCAAGTATTGGGTTGATTCCTAGAGATTCTGACAAAGATGTGAAGCCTACACTTAAAATTCTAGAGACTTAGGGACATGGGCATCTAAACATCTAGTCTAGTTCCTAGAAACTTTGAGCTACTGAAAACATAAAACAAGACCCATTTTTAGATTGCTAGTAACTTAGAGACACAGAGAGCTCAAGACAAGTCCAGACTTGAAGACTTAGAGGTACAGGAAAATGAAGACCAAAACCTAGAGCTAGAGTCACAAGTATTTAGAATAATGGAAAACTCAAGATCTACAATTCATAGCCTAACCCATATGGGATCAAGACCCACAGCTTAAGAAATGCTGAATGGGTTGAGAATGGAAAAAGTTGAAGAAGTTCTGAAAAGTACTAGAAAACTCAAGACCTAGAATTCCAGCCCTGGAAACAGAGCTTGAAAGCCTTAGAAACACAAAGAATATCAAGAACTAGGTGGATTCACTGGCACAGAAAACTCAAAACAAAGACTGATAATACTAGGAATTTAATTTAGCCTTGTTTTAACTCAACAACTACCCTAGATGGGGAGTCAAGAAAGCTCAAAAACCTCATAAAGGCTGATACTATAAACATATTAGGGGAGCAAGGGATAGTGTATTTGTTAGATTTATGGAGAATGGAGAAATTTATGATCAAACAAGAGATAGAGAACATTATGAAGTGCAAAATGGATAATTTTGATTACGGTAAATTGAAAAGTTTTTGCACAAAGCCAATGCAATCAAGATTAGGAGGGAAGCAGAACACTGGGAAAGAATTTTTATAACTAGTCTCTGTGATAAAGGCCTCATTTCTAAAATATATAGAGAACTGTGTCAAATGTACAAGAATACAAGTCATTCCCCAATTGATAAATGGTCAAAGGATATGAACAGGCAGTTTTCAGAGGAACAAATTAAAGCTATCTATAGTCATATGAAAAAATGCTCTAAATCACTATTGATTAGAGAGATGCAAATCAAAACAACTCTGAGGTACCACATCACACCTATCAGGTTGGCTAGCATGGCAAAACAGGAAGATGATAAATGCTGGAAAAGATGTGGGAGAGTTGGAATACTACTTCATTGTTAGTAGAGCTGTGAGCTGATCCAACCATTATGGAGAACAATTTGGAACTATCCCCAAAGGGCTACAAATATGTGCATACCCTTTGACCCAGCAATACCACTTCTAGGGCTGTATTTCAAAGAGATAAAAATGGGAAAAGGTCAAACATGTATGAAAATATTTATAACAGCTCTTTTTGTGGTAGCCAAGAACTGAAAATCAAGGGAATGTCCATCAATTGGGGATTGGCTGAACAAGTTGTGGTATATGAATGTAATGGAATACTATTGTGCTACAAGAAATGATGACCAGTTGGACTTCAGAGAAACCTGAAAAGACTTCTATGAACTGATGCTGAGTGAAATGTGCAAAACCAGGAGAACATTATGCACAGTAACAGCCACAGTGTGTGAGGATTGTTTCTGATAGACTAAGCTCTTCACAGCAGTGCAAGGACATAAAACATTCCCAAAGGACTCAAGGCAAAATGCCTTCCACATCCAGAAAAAAAAAACTATGGAATCAGAACTCAGAATGAAGTAAAGTACTTTCTCTTGTGTTATGTTTTGGTTTGTTTTGGTTTTTCCCATGGTTTCTTCCATTAGTTTTAATTCTTCTGTGCAACATGATGAATGTGAAAATTTGTTTAATAAGAATGTATAGGTAGAACACATAGCAGATTGATAGCCGTCTCAGGGAAAGAGGGGAAAGGAAAGGGGAGAAAATTTAAGATTTATGGAAGTTATTGTTGAAAATTGAAAAGAAATAAAGAAAATTAAGAAATAAAGAAAAAAATATGCTATTAACCCTTCAAAAAAAAGAAAGCTCAAAAACCTGAAATCCACACATGGAGAAGTGGAATATTAGAAATCTAAAGACCTAGACAATGGCTGGGAGAAATAGAAATTCAGTGACCTACATTTGGAGTCCTGGAATGATCAAGGACTCACCAAGACTTATGTTTAGAGACATACAAGTTTACAGAAGCCAAGACCCAGAAATGAGTGTTAATAGTCTTATACATTTGCAGACACTGAAAATAAAAAAGTATACTTTCATTCTCAAAACTTCGACACAGAAAACTGGAGATATATACTTAGAACTGTGGAGCAATAGAAAACTCCTTGACATATACTTAGCATTCTAATGACTGTGAGAACTCAAGACCTCTATTCAGCCATCTAGAGATTTTGAAATATTCCAGTACCTATCTTTGCATTGGCCAAGCCTCCATATTTGGAATGCTTAACCTCCTCACACAAACCATTTCTTTCTTTAAGATGGTGGGGCTCCAGTACCACAAAATCTTCCTTGACCCCCCATTTGCTGGTACGGTCCTCTCCAAACTACCTTGTATTTGACTACATTGTGTTTATTTAGCACTTACTTGATGTGTACCAAGCATCACCCTCAAGATACTTTATACTTGTTCCCTGAGCACCTATCAGAGATCCTGGCACACAGGAGAAACTTAACAAATGCTTGTGAACTAACTGACTTCAATTCAGAATCCTAGGTATTCAAAACCTAGAGGACTCAAGACCTAAGGTTAGGGAGAGCAGCCCAAGAGACTAGCAATCCAAAGGCCTTCCCTCTATTATTTCCTGCCATTTACACTGCCTATGCCTTGTACACAAGATGTTATTTCAATGTTCTTTCTTCCTAGAGAATGTGGGCAGCTTATAAGCAGGGGCCATATTTTGGCCTTATGCTCTCAATTACTTATACAGTGCCTGGCACAGAATTGCTAATAAGATTGTTCATGGACTAACTGACATAGATGTAGATGGCTAACCTAAAGACCTAGATTAGGAGACCTGGGGGAATCAAATTCTCAAAACCTGCACTTCAAGAACTAGAAGCCTGAGGACTAAGATACAGAGTCCTAGATCTACACTGAGGTCAAGATCTAGTCCCCATGCTATAGAACTATAGAAACCACAAGAACAAGATGTGGTACCCTGGAGACTCAGAGACAGAAGATTAAATACACAAGCTTAGACTCTTAGAGAATTAGAGAAACCAAAAAGTCAGGACATAGCTTTGGGGTCTATAAGATGTTTATTGTCCAGTCATTCTTAATCATGTCCAACTTCTCATGATTCCATTTGGGATTTTCTTGTCAAACATATTGAAGTGGTTTGCCATTTCCTTCTCCAGTTCATTTTTACAGATGAGGAAACTGAGGCAAACAGGGTTAAGTGCCTTGCCCAAGGTTCCACAGCTAGTGTCAGAGGTCACATTTGAACTCTGGTCTCTCTGACTCCAGGCCCAGCGCTCTACTTAGCCATCCTTCTATAATGTAGAGACAAGAAAAATTCAAGGTCCAGACACAGAGTCCTAGAGACATAGAAATATAAAAACCTAGACATCCAGGAATAGACACTTAAGAGGTATAGGAAAACTCAAGACTTAAACTATATTCCCTGGAGAACTAGAAAACAAAAGACCTAAAATTAGAATCCTAGCAACTTGAAACCACAGAAAATTCAAGACCTATTTTTTTGAACCCTAAAATATTAGGACACTCAAGTCCCACACTTTGAACCATGGAGTAAACTCAAGAACTACCATTTGGTCCTTTTAGAATGACAAACTTCAAGATATTGGCTTCAGTTTTGAGGCTTGGAGAACAAGGAAACCATGCTTAGAGATGAAGGCCTTGAGGATCTAGAGGTCTTAGGCTCAGAGTTTGGAACCCTGGAGTACTAGGCACCAGAAGAACTAGGCTTCACTTTGGAGGCTTGGAGAACTAGAAACCTTAAAAAATACTCTACAGACTTTAATACTGCCCTTGAGAATTGGGGTGATCCTTCTGAATAATGTCAGGTCCTCAAAATTTTCATGACATTGTTCACTTCTGTTTCCCTTCCCATCCATCTGAAAGGTCCTTTCTCTGCCTCCTTTGCTACATCTTCAAATAGGTCACACCACTCACTCTGGGTGTCCCCCAGGTATCTATCCTCAGTACTTTTCCATCTATACTAGCTCACTTTTTTATCTCAGCCCCTAGTGGTTCAATTATCTTCACTATACATATGATTCTCAAATCTGTAGAGCTGGCGCTCATTTCCAGTCTTACACCTTCATAGACTGTTGTATATCTGAAACTGGATGTCCTGTAAGCATTTCAAATTCCACATGTTCAAAACAGAACTCATTCTTTTTCCCCTGAAAATCATCCCCTCTTCCCAATTTTCCCGTTACCATTTATGGCTCCAACACCTTCTTAGTCACCTACATCATTGTCTTTCTTGGCTCTTTGCTTGAACAATGTTTTCAAGTTTTATCCTATCTACCTTCACAAAATCTATTTTATAATCCCTTCTTTACCACTCAGCCACCATCTTGGTAAAGGCCTCCATAACCTCCTGAACTAAATTACTGTAGTGGCTTTCTAATTGGTCTCCCTGCCTCGATTCTCACTCAGTTTTAATTCATTGTCCACTCAATTGTCAGTGATTTTCCTAAAATTCAGGTGGGACTGTCACCTTCCCCCCGATCATAGACTCAAACTCCAATGGCTTCCTATTACCTATAGCAGGCCTGCACAACCTGCAGTCTGCCAAAGGATTATAGGCAGACCCGTGGAAAATGTAGAGGAAATCCTTTGGTGTCCTGTAGGTGGCCCACAGGCCTGACCCACATAATCAAATATAAAATCCTCTAACAAACTGGACTTCATCTTAAATCTTCTCCTTTCTCAGCTTCTTCCTACAGCACCCACTAAGGTCAGTTTCCCTGTGATAACACAGCCTTCCTAGATTTCCTTTCAAGCACTGGTTGCACCTTAACCCATTCACCCAGACTCACTAGACTTGGTGGAGGAATTGGGATTGCTCCTTGCTCCCTATGGCCACTTCTAGGCTCTCCCTCTACTACCATTAGTCCTTCATCTCTGCACCTTTGAGGTTCATATGATATACGTTTATCATCTAATCTAGATTCTGGTAGTCACTATCTACCAGGTATCATGGACACTTCCCTTCTTTCCTCAATGAATTTAATGGCTGGCTTACAGTCTCTTTCCTTCCCAACTCCTGCCTTCATACTAGGCAGATATTTCCTTAATCACTCTATACTCCCAGTTTGGCAATGTAGTCCTTTCCCACAACCTATTTCTCCACCCTGCCACAGCTACACAGAAATGATCACACCCTTGATCTTGCTGCCATCAAGCATAAATGTGCCACCCCAATATGCACATCCTCTGAAATTCCCTTATTGATTACAATCTCTTAGCTTTCCACCTCCCCCTCTTCCAAACCTCTTTGTCCATACCATGACCCCAATCCTCGATCCCTCAGTTTCTCCCAGGCCATCACTCCTACACAAGACATCACTCCTGTCTTTCCCATCCTGATCCTTTGGTGAACCAGTTCAAGTCTACATCGATCTCTTCTCTCTTTATCCCATTGCTGATCTGGCCCTGTCAGCCTTGGATCATTCCCACCATCTATTACCTTTGGTCCTGCTCCTAAACTACTGAAAGATGCTGGAGAAAATCACGAAACTGTTCTGATTTGGTCCACTAAAAATTGTGACATAACCTCAACTACACAATCCCAATGGATTTATTATCCCACTCATCACAGTGACTTTTCCAAACCTTTTCATCCCTCCTCAAGTTTCTCATGGATCCCCTGCCCCTCCCTCTTTGAAAAAACTGAAGCCATTCACTAAGAGTACCCACTTCTCCCCTTCTCTTTCTCATATTTGCAGATGCCTTCTGCAAACCTTTCGTTCGTCTCTTGTCTCACAGAGGGATGTGGCCCTTCTCCTTGCCAAGGTCAACCCCTCTACCTGAAGAAGTGATTCCATTCCATGCTGTCTCCTCTAGCACACTGCCCCATCTGTCATTTCTCCTCTCTCACTAATTTTCCATCACTCCCTGTCTCCTAGTTGTTTCCCTACTTCCTCTAAAAATGCTCACATCTCCTTCATCCTCAAAACCCCCCACTTTATCCAAGCATCCCTGCTAGCTATCATTCTATGTCTTTCTTCCCTTTCGTGGCCACCTACAATCAGTGCCTACACTTCTTTCCTCTCACTCCCATCTTAAATTCTCTACAGTTTAATTTCTGATCTCAGATTTCAACTGAAACTGTTCTCCTCAAAGTTACTAGTGCTCTCTTAATTGCCAAATCTAATAGCTTTCTCACCTTCTTCATACATCTGGAGTTCTCTGCAGCCTTTCACAATGTGTGATCACCTTAACACTTTATTTTCTCAAGGTTTTCAGGACACTTCTTTCTCTGGTTCTACTCAAATCTAGATGACCACTCTGTCTCTGTCTCCTTTGCTGGACCTTTCCACAGGTTACCTGCCCTCTAACTGTATGTACACCCGCAGTGCTCTGTGCTGAGCTCTCTTTGCTTTCCCCCTTGTCCTGTCTCATTGGGTGATCACAGCAGGTCTTACAGATTCAGTGGTCACCTCTATGCAAATTAACCTCGCGTCTATTTTTCCAGGTCTCACTTCTCTCCTGATGTCCAACATTGCATCATCAAATGCCTACTGAACACTCATACAGGGTATGGAATACAAATATTCGAAGCTGGCTTCATCTTGTTCCTCCCCCCTTCCCAAGCTCCCTATTACCATCAAGGGCATCACCGTCCTCCTGGCCCCTAGAGCTCACAACCTCGGTATTACCCTCAACTCCTTAGTGCTCTTCACTCCCCCAGAGCCCATCTCTTGCCAAGCCCTATCTTTTCTACCTGCACAACATCTATCAGATGTCCCCTGCCCTCCACTTTGATGTGGACCTCACCACCTCCCAACTTGGACTACAGCAATATTTTCTTGGTCATTTCCTGGTTTCAAGTCTCTCCCCACTCTTACATCCTCCATTCAGCTGCTAAAGTGGAAAATGGAAAGTATTGATATCACACTTTAAGGCTTGTAAAGGAAGTTACAAATATGATCTCATTTAATCTTCACAGTAACCCTGGGAGATAATCTCCATTTTACAGATGAGGAAACTGGGGCAAAGCTGAAATGATTTGCCCAGGGTAATGCAACTAATAAGTGTCAGAGGTTGGATTTGAATTCCATTCTTCTTGACTTCAGGTCCAGCATTCTACTCATTGTGCCACCTAGATGCATAAAGACCTTTACAACCTGGTTGGGGGTGGGGAAACTGCAGCCTTGAGGCAAAATTGAGACCTCTCTAGGTCCTTAAGTGTAGCCTTTGACTGAATCCAAGTTTCACAGAACGAATTCCCTTCATAAAAGAATTTATTTTGTAAAACATGGACTCAGTCAAAAGGCCACACCTGAGGACCTAGAGGGCCCCATGTGGGGCCCTTCTAGCACCTACTGGACAATCCAGTGATGCTGCCCCTGCTGCTGCTGCTGTTCTATCTCCAAACTGTGGCCATTTTCACTGATGGTCCCAAGTGCCTGGAATTCTCCCTTCTCATTTCTGCCTCCCCATCCCCTGGTTTCCCTCCTGATTCAGATTATACCCCACCTTCTATAAGGTCTCCCTCCTCTTCCCTCCCCCCCATCAAATCCCTACTGGCGTTTCCTCTCTGGGATCATCTCCCATTGACACTGTATGTCTTACATCATACATTATGTATAGTTGTTCCTATGTTCTTTCTCCCATAGGAATGTGCACTTCTTGAAGTCAAATCAGTGATTTTTTTTTGGCCTTTCTTTGTATTCTCAATGATTAACCTTATGCAAGGTACACAATAGATGTTTAGTGTTTTTTTTTCTCTTGTGCTTCCCTCCACTTCAGTATTAAGGAGTTCATGTCAGTTTGATCATAATTTCTTTGGGTCTCCAGTCAGGAAAATTCTTAACATTTAGGTAGAGGTTGGGCTCTCTACCTAAATTTATATTTCTAGCTCTATCAAATTAGCCCATGGCCTCTTTGTGTTTGAACAAAATTTCGGTTACTGGAAATATTTAGTTAACAAAGCAGTAGGCTACATAATAGTCTGTGGAAAGCCAGAAACTGGAAGAGAAAGTTGGGGAAGGGACAGAACTTTTCCTGTAGAGTTGGATTCAGGATAGATGGTTAAGCTGGTGATATCAGTCCTATTGGGCATGGGGGATATCCTGGAATGTTCTCCCTCCTCACTCCCCTTCTGGATGCCCTGGCTTTCCTCAGATCACATCCCACCTCCTATATATAGATATGTAGGTAGAGAGACATAGATATGGGTACATAACTCTAATATGTATTCACACATTTGGGATACACACACACACACACACACACACACACTATAGAATGATTTACAATATGAAATACAAACTAAGAGAACACCAAATATAGATCATAAATGATTCAATCTTAGGAAATAAAATAGAACCAGCTGTAAAGGAAGAACCAAAGACAAAAACTTCTGATGGACTTGCAGGATAATTTTATATACATGCTGGAGAAGAATTAGTGCCAATACTATGCAAATTATTTTCAAAAACTGAAATGTATTCTACTAGGCTCTACTAAAACAAAAGCTCACAGTGTAGAGATAAACAAGGAAATTACCTCATGGTCGAAGGAATCAAAGACAACAAAGCAATATCAGTATTAAACTTCTATGCCCTAAATTCATAAAGGAAAAAGTGACTGAATGACAAGAAGACATACATAGCAGCACAGCCACAGCAAGACGCTTTCATGTATCTCTCTCGGATTTGGACAAATCTAACAGAAAGAAAAAACAAAATGGGAAACATGGAATTAACAAACTGCTAGAAAAACTAAAGCCATCTTTAACAAAATCCATATTCTCAGCCATGGAACTTTATACCAACTGACCAGGATTAGTACTGAAAATAAGTGTTAAAAGGCAGAAATAGTAAACACAGTCTTTACAGGCTGCCATACAGTAAAAATGTTGTCAGTTCAAGGCAATATAAACAAAAGACAGAGACTCAATATTGCAATCCCCAATAACAGGTGGGTAAAGAACAAATTATTGAAACAATTAATAATTCTGTGGAAGACAATGATAATGACGGAGCAACATACCAAAATTTCTGGGACTCAGCTAAAGCAGTCCTCAGGGGAAAGTCATAGCCCTAAAAATATATATTAACAAAATAGAAAAGGAGAGAATGAATATGAATATGCCATTATAAATTTAGAAACTCTGCCAAAAACAAACTCAGAATAAGTAAAAAAAAGAGGAGAAATTAAAAATTACAGGAGAATTAAATGAGAAACCACAACAACTATAGAAATGAGAAGAAAAACTAAAAGCTAATTCTTTGGAAAGGTTAACAAATTGATAAACTTTTAGCCAACCTCATTAAAAAGAAGAGATCATAAAATAAAAATATCAAATGAACCAGCAAAATCCCAACAAAATCAGAAGACATTAAATAAATTATGAGAATCTGTCACTCACATGTATATGCTAACAAAGCAAAGAACACAAAAGAAATAGAGGAATAACTTCAATATATATTACCCAAACTAACAGAAGATCAAATTGAGATCTTAAATGAGTCTCAGAAAAGGAAATGAAACTATTGTGAAGGAACTATCAAAGAAAAAACTGGTCTTGAATTTACAGGGCAATCCTATGATGCTTTTAACGCAATGTATAGAATGCTGGGCCTGGAGTCAAGAAGACTCATTTTCTTGAGTTCAAATCCGGCCTCAGACACTTACTAGCTGTGTGATCTTGGCTATGTCACTTAACCCTGTTTGCCTCAGTTTTCTCATCTGTAAAATGAGCTGGGGAAGGAAATAGCAAGCCACTTTAGTATTTTTGCCAAGAAAACTCAAAATGCAGTCACAAAGAGTTGGACACAACTGAAAAACGACTCAACAACAATATCACTACCCAAATTATTGTTAAAAATTGAAAAAAAAACCCTTTACCTAACTCCTTTTATGAGTTAAATAATAATCTTGATGCCTAACACAAGAAAGAATAAATCAAGGCAATACTTTAGGGAATTCTTTAAGACAATAACACAATTCATTTGAAAGAATAAAATATCTAGCTTAGAATACAAAGAAAAATAATGAGTAACAGTAGGAATGAAAGGGCACTACAGTAGATAAAGTGCAGGACCTAGCGTCAGGAAGACTCATCTTTATGAGTTCAAACCTAACCTTAGACAATTTACTAGCTATGTGATCTGGGGCAAGTCACTTCACCTTGTTTGCTTCAGTCTTCTCATCTGTAAAATGAGCTGGAGAAGATAATGGCAAACCAGTCTACTATCTCTGCCAAGAAAACCCCAGATGGGGTCACAAAGACTTGGACATGACTGAAGACAACTGAACAACAACAAGGAATGAAAGGGAAATTGCACTTTGAGAGCTTCAAAGTGCATTATAAGACAACAACCACCCAAACCATTTACCACTTGTTCAAAGTTCTCAAAACAGAGATCAATGAAACAGATGAGGCAGTCCCAGTGGGTAAACAAGAAGGCTTTGTGGACTCTGGAATGCTAGTGCCTTCCTTCTATATTTATCTGTCGATCATCTCAGAATATAGTTATGTGCCAGCTGCCTCCCTCATCGGACTGGGAGCTCCTTGAGGGCAGGGCCTGGGTTTTGGTTTTAATTGGGTTTTGACTTTCTTGGAATCCCCACACTTAGCTCAGTACCCATCACTGGTAGGCTCTTAATAAATGCTTGTTGACTTGACTTGTCCCATTGAAGGCTCAACTCTTCACTGTCTGGACTTTCCTACTTTTTTGGTGAAGACTTCTCATCCTAGCTGTGCCTCCACCCATGGCTTTCTCTTCTCATTGGGGAATCCTAGCCTGAACAGCATTTCAACATTTTCCCAGGCCTTTTTTCATTCTATTCCACACTCTCTGGAATTCGCCTCCCTACCAGTTTGCCATCTTCCCCTTTAGATGTCTCAGTCCTTGAGCCTACCCTCCTCATTAGTAATTCCTGGACTTGGGCCACTATTTCATGAGGTGCTCAAGTCATCCTCGTTTCATTTTTGACTCCATGTATCTCTCTCTGAACTTCTCCACCTCCATGTCACTACCTTCTCACCCTCATCTCACCTTTAGTTGCTTCTCCTCTGTGATCCTCTTGTGAGCAGTGATTCTCAGGCCTGGACAATTATTTCATGAGATCCACAGGTCACGAACATTTCACTCAAATTTTCATCTTTCACTCTATCTCTCACCATCAGCCTTGTCACCCTGGTCACGTCTCTGCCCTGATGCCCTCTTTTCTGATTGCTGAGTCCCTGAGTCAGATCACCATGTCATGAACTGCCAGGCCATGTTCCCTTCCCATCCAGTTCCACTCCTTACTCTCTGGATTCTTCTACTTCTTCAAAAGAAGCCTTGTCGGGGGGTGGAGCCAAGATGGCGGAGTAGAAAGACGCACATACACATAGCTCTGAACCCACAACCCATAGAATGGCTACAGGGAAGTAACTCACGGCGAATTCCGCACCCAGAGGCCACGGAACATTGGAGCGAGGGAGATTTCTGTTCCAGAGAGACCTGCAAACCTCTCGCGGGGGGTCCTTCGCGCTGCGGACTGGGCGCCGGGACTGGGAGCTGAGTGCAGCCCTGCCGCGGCCGCGGCACCGAGAGGAAAAGATCCGAGCAGGCCTCACAGACAGGATCTCCAGCGGCCACGCGGGTCCCTCCACCCACAGAGGGATCTGCAAACCTCTCGCAAAAGGTCCATCGCGCTGCAGACACAAAGCCCAGCCCAGACCTGCTGCGGCCACGGCTGCGGCACCGAGAGAAACAGATCCGAGCAGGCTTCAGGGACGGGATCTCCAGCGGCCGCACAAGTCCCTCCACCCACAGGTGACAGGGGTGGGTGAGAGAGTCTCTTTGGCGGGTCGAGAGGGGAGTGGGGTGCCCCCATAATTCAGGCCCCCCCCCGGGAGGTAGAAGCTGAGAGGCGGCTGCAGACAGGGGCTCCCCAAGCGGGCGGGAGCCTGAATCCATTGCGGAAGGTCTGTGCATAAACCCCCTGAGGGAACTGAGCCTGAGAGGTGGCCCTGCCCCGACCTCAGCACCAAAACATAATCTCATACTGAATAGCAGCCCTGCCCCCGCCAAAAGCCCTGAGGCTGGAAGCAGCATTTGAATCTCAGACCACAAACACGGGCTGGGAGGATCAGGAGGTGAGGTGGGTGTGAGGAGAATATTCAGAGGTCAAGTCACTGGCTGGGAAAATGCCCAGAAAAGGGAAAAGAAATAAGACTATAGAAGGTTACTTTCTTGGCGAACAGGCATTTCCTCCCTTCCTTTCTGATGAGGAAGAACAATGCTTACCATCAGGCAAAGACACAGAAATCAAGGCTTCTGTGTCCCAGCCCACCCAATGGGCTCAGGCCATGGAAGAGCTCAAAAAGAATTTTGAAAATCAAGTTAGAGAGGTGGAGGAAAAGCTGGGAAGAGAAATGAGAGACATGAAGTCAAAGCATGAACAGCAGATCAGCTCCCTGCTAAGGGAGACCCAAAAAAATGTTGAAGAAATTAACACCTTGAAAACTAGCCTAACTCAATTGGCAAAAGAGGTTCAAAAAGCCAATGAGGAGAAGAATGCTTTCAAAAGCAGAATTAGCCAAATGGAAAAGGAGATTCAAAAGCTCACTGAAGAAAATAGTTCTTTCAAAATTAGAATGGCACAGATGGAGGCTAATGACTTTATGCAAAACCAAGAAATCACAGAACAAAGAGAGAAGAATGGAAAAATGGAAGATAATGTGAAATATCTCATTGGAAAAACAACAGACCTGGAAAATAGATCCAGGAGAGACAATTTAAAAATTATGGGACTACCTGAAAGCCATGATCAAAAGAAGAGCCTAGACATCATCTTTCATGAAATTATCAAGGAAAACTGCCCTGAGATTCTAGAACCAGAGGGCAAAATAAATATTCAAGGAATCCACAGAACACCGCCTGAAAGAGATCCAAAAAGAGAAACTCCTAGGAACATTGTGGCCAAATTCCAGAGTTCCCAGGTCAAGGAGAAAATACTGCAGGCAGCTAGAAAGAAACAATTCAAGTATTGTGGAAATACAATCAGGATAACACAAGATCTAGCAGCCTCTACATTAAGGGATTGAAGGGCATGGAACAGTATATTCCAGAAGTCAAAGGAACTAGGACTAAAACCAAGAATCACCTACCCAGCAAAACTGACTATAATACTTCAGGGGAAAAAATGGTCTTTCAATGAAATAGAGGATTTTCAAGTATTCTTGATGAAAAGACCAGAGCTGAAAAGAAAATTTGACTTTCAAACACAAGAATGAAGAGAACCATGAGAAGGTGAACAGCAAAGTGAAGTCATAAGGGACTTACTAAAGCTGAACTCTTTACATTCTTACATGGAAAGACAATATTTGTAACTCTTGAAACATTTCAGTATCTGGGTACTGGGTGGGATTACACATGCACACACGCTCACTTACATAGAGACAGAGTGCACAGAGTGAATTGAATAGGATGGGATCATATCTTTAAAACAAAATGAAATCAAGCAGTGAGAGAGAAATATATTGGGAAGAGAAAGGGAGAAATTGAATGGGGCAAATTATCTCTCATAAAAGAGGCAATCAAAAGACTCATTAGTGGAGGGATAAAGAGGGGAGGTGAGAGAAAAACATGAAGTCTACTCTCATCACATTCCACTAAAGAAAAGAATAAAGTGCACACTCATTTTGGTAGGAAAACCTATCTCACAATACAGGAAAGTGGGGGACAAGGGGACAAGCAGGGTGGGGGGGATGATAGAAGGGAGGGCATGAGGAGGAGAGTGCAATTCGAGGTCGACACTCATGGGGAGGGATAGGATCAAAAGAGAATAGAAGTAATGGGGGACAGGATAGGATGGAGGGAAATACAGTTAGTCCTATACAACACAACTATTATGGAAGTCATTTGCAAAACTACACAGATATGGCCTATATTGAATTGCTTGCCTTCCAAAGGGAAGGGGTGGGGAGGGAGGGAGGAAGAGAAGTTGGAACTCAAAGTGTTAGGATCAACTGTCGAGTAATGTTCTTGCCACTAGGAAATAAGAAAAACAGGTAAAGGGGTATAGAAAGCTATCTGCCCCTACAGGACAAAAGAGAAGATGGAGACAAGGGCAGAGAGGGATGATAGAAGAGAGAGCAGATTGGTCATAGGGGCAATTAGAATGCTTGGTGTTTGGGGGGGGAGGGGATAAAAGGGGAGAAAATTTGTAACCCAAAATTTTGTTAAAATGAATGTTAAAAGTTAAATAAATAAATTTAATAAAAAAAAAAAAAAAAAAGAAGCCTTGTCACCCTCAAGATGTCCCTGCCCTGTGGCCCTCTCTTCTAATGAATGATCCCAGCATACCACATCATGAGGGATCCTGGGCCTGCTCCTTTCAGTCTCAGTTCTATTCCTCATTGTCTGGACTTTTAGTCTCTCCAACTATTTCTTACTTATTCTGTGTATATCTTTCTTGACTGAGTGAATGAATATGGTCTGCCCTGCAGTCTTTGTCTGATTTCTGAGTACCTGATTCAGACCACCGTATCATGATGCTTTCATCCTTCTCTGCCTCCCTAAAAGTAATCTTGTTACCTAACTCTGATCCTAACCTTTGCCCTGCAGCAATTTCTTCTTATTGTGAGTTGAATTTTATTTTTTTCACTACACAAAATCTACCCTTTTTCCCTCTCGCTCCATCCCCTGGAATTAAGAGTAAAAGAAAAAAATCACTACAAACACATATTTAAGCAAAACAAATTTCCTCATTGGCCATGTTTCAAAGCAAGAATACATATAAATACAAATACATATGTATCCATGCACACAAACACACACATGTATGTCTCATTCTGCACTCTGAGTCCTTCACCTCTTGTTTCATCATTGATCCTTTGAAATTGTGGTGGATCATTATTGCTGTGATGAGAGTTCTGAAGTTTTTCAAAGCTGCTCATTTTCATAATGTTGTGGTCATTGTATAAACTGTTGTCCTGATTCTGTTCATTTCACTCTGAGTCCGTTCATACAAGTTCGTCTGAGTTTTCCCCAGGTAAAATCATCTTCTTCATCATTTCTAATGGCACAATAGAATTTCAACATATTTGTTCTTCCATTTCCTGATTTATGGGCACCCAGTCAAGATTCTCATTCTTTGCCACCTCAAAAAGAACTATAAATATTTTTGTGCATCCTTGTTTTGTATGGGACTAATGTCTCTCTAAAGCTACACCTCCTCCCCTTCTCCTATTTTTTTGTCTTCAGACTTTATGTTAGGGCCAAGCTGTGCATTTCTGGAAGAAAAGTCTGGTTCCATTGCTATTTTCTTGGACTACTGAGTGTTATGTTACTTCAGACTCTCAGGGATAGCTCAGGTAGGGGATTTGCAAGCTATACAGTTCCCAAAGTCATCAGAAACAGGGCAAAATCTGATCACTACTCCTCTGGTTTGAGTTGGAAGTTCCTGACCTGGGTCTGGGCCTGAACAACAGTACTCTGCTGTTGGCCTCTGACCCTTTCAACCAGTTGCAAAGCTCTGCTGTTCAGAACTCAGGCTTTCAGATTTGGTCTAGGATTCCTGCCCTGGTTATTCTTCTGCAGACTTCAGATTGGGCAGAAGCTGGAACTGAGAGCCCTCTCCCCTCCTAAGGTCTGAGTCACACAGCTGTTGCTTGTTTCTGAACTTGCTTTACTTTGAATACCCAGACTAGGGTCTGGGACTAATCATCATCCTCAACTGTCACCCCTGGGCACAGGTCTCTTCCTCTGTCTGTCCTGGGTTTTTTTTTCAATTTCTACTTTCAGTTCCAATTCTCTCCCTCCCTCCAAGCCTTCCCCCACCCATTGAGAAGGCAAGCTGTATCCTGAATGTGTAACCCAGAACTGGATAGTCGATGACAAAGCTGCCAGCTGACATCTGTTCCCTCACCCTTCATAAGGCTGGGATAGCCCCGTGTAGGTCTGGGATTCAGCATTGCCTTGGTGCAAGAGTCTCCTTCTATTGTAGAGAACATGTACACTTGGGGATAGACTCCATCTGCAGCATCTACAAGCTTCTCTGTCTATCTCCCTATGTAGACTTAGCCTGAAAAAATAACTTACTGTGATTTTGACTTAGATTTCCTGAACAAGAAACTGGTGCATTTTCTAGATCTGTTTGCAGGAGTTTTGCAAAGAAGTTCTCTGTACTTCTGGCTGCTAATCTACCATTTTGGCTCTGCCTTCCAACCATTTCTTTTGATTGATAATTGCCTGTCCAGACAACCAGCTGATGAACTACCCAAACTCCTTGGGAGTAGGAAGCTTCATTTTAGCTGTATTAGCACAGTGTCCAGCTCATGGTGACACCTTAATTAATGCTTCCTACCTACCACTCTAATGAGGAGGGATCCAAAACAGTGGAACCCAATAATTCAGTATTTGATAAACCCCAAAACATAAGAAATCTAAGCACTGCCGAGAAAACTTGAAAACAGACAAGCAGAAATTAGACTTAAGCCATCCTCTTATACCATGTTCCATAATAAATTTTAAATGGATACATGACCCAAATGTTAAAGATTGAATAGGGAAAAAATATCACGACAAATTTCTCAGATATGTAGATAACCAAAAGACATACGATGTGCAGAAATATATTTGATGAAAGGCCATTTCTCAATAGAAAAGTGGCAAAAGAACATGAACAAATAACTTCTGAAGGAAGAATTGCAAAGTACTAATAACGTAAGAAACAATATTTCAAATGACTAATAGGAGAAATGCAAATCAGAACAACCAAAAGATGAAAAAACTGATCAAAGATGGGAATAGTCAGTGATGGAAGGACTGCGCATTGTTGGTAGAGCTGTGAATTAGCACAACCATTGTGGAAAGCAATTTGGATGCAGGCAAATAAAAAGGGTAAAATCATCATTCTCTTTGACTTAGAGATTCCCACCCCTAGATATATCCCCTAAGGAGGTCACTGACAAAAAGAAAGGTCCCATATATGCCAAAATATCAATAGCAGCACTTTCTGTGGTAGCACAGAACTGAAAACAAAGTAGATGCCCATAGATTGGGCAATGGCTAAACAAATGGTGGTCCATGAATACAATGGAACTTTATTGTGCTGTAGGATATAAAGGGGAGCAATCCCCCGGTTTGAGCTATGCTCCCACAGCCAATCAAACAGGAACATAGCTATTCACTACATGGTTATAGATTTTAAATCATTGAAATGAATGAAATAAATTGAATCACAGAAAGCTCCAATATCTCTCTTGGGCATTTCTATTACATGTTATTATGACTATCCAGGAAGCAAACTCCCCAGACTATTCCACATGAAGAATTGCATCAGTAGCACTCAGTTAATGCTCATGAGGACTAAAATCAGTGACTAGTCTCCCATTATACTCTCCCCTCATTTGAAAATTTTGTCATCCTCAGCAAATCAGCCAGGGTGTGCTTTGAACACATGGTTCACATCTCCAGTCTGGAGCAGTCATCTGGGGTGCTGGGGAAGCATATGGATACTCCTTTCACAATGTGGCATGATCATATATAATTCTACATGTATGGAAGAAAAATTACAATTTTTCCTAAATACAAAACCATGCAGATTCGACAAGAAGGATCTCACAAAGATTACCAAAAATAACTACTTGCTTAGTACTCAACAAATCCCTGCCTAGGTGCTTGTACTAGCTTTCCTCAACTCATACACAATATAGAAAAAAGAAAAAGAAAATCAGCTTCCTGTGTTGTAAGGAAACCTGGGCCTGCCAGAATTTCCCTGGCCATATGGAGCTCTTCTCAATGGGATCTAGGATTGGAGATCAATTAGAAGTCATCCCCTCACAGGCAGGTGAGAAGTCAAGTCATGACTTGGTTTGGTGCCAGCAAACTGACTCTGGATCTTGTTGGGATGGAGGCACTTCTCTCCTCCCTTTTCCACTATTCCCCTCTCCTTTCTGGACCTTCACTCACAGAGTGCTTTTAATATCTGAGTAACTGAAAGAAATGAAAATCAAGCTTCTCATCCCAGGAAATTGTCCCCACTGCAATCCCAGATTATGTGGGACTCTCCACATGTGGATTAGAAACTTGGGGTCGACTGGAAGTCACTTCCCTATGCTCAAGTGAAAAACTGTCCTGGAGAGAATATTGGGGTGTCAGTGAGTACCTGCATGAGGGAAGGAGTTGGGACTGGTCTTCTTCCAAAGTCGTTTTGCAAGTCTCTCCCAGAGAGTCCCAGTTACAGCTCAGTAATGCTTGTTAACTGGCTGACTTGATGGTCACTTTAAGCTCTTCTATGAGCACCACAAAGAATGAAAATGTTAGGGTCCAAGTGCGGTGCTTCCACCATCCTGAATGGATAAAAGTTTGTTGAAATGGTTTTTGCAAATCTTTCCCATGTTCCTCTTTTGTTAGTGGCCCTCGTTCCATTTTTATCCTTGAGTAGCCTGAGGATGGCTTTGCTTACTTGGATATCAAATTTTTGATCCTCCAGCACTGAAAGCCCTTCGCAGGAAGAACTATGAGAAGACACTTCCAGCTCGCTCCTTGGCAGAGGTGAGAAGGCCAGGGGATGGGGCGTTACACATATTTTCAGGATTTTGAAACGAATTGATCAGTTGTATTGATGCTTTCTTTTCCTTTAAAAATATTCTTTACCATACGAGATGGCTGATGGGAAGGATCCTGGGGAGATTATTTGGCCATGTAAAATAAATAAAGGACGTTACTAAAAAATTACTTAAAAATAAAGCACATGTTAACGTCCTTTGATATGGTGTGTACCTATTCTGTTCCCTGATCTATCTCTTTATTTTTAGCCAGTTTCAAACCATGTTGATGATGACTACTTTTTAGTATATTTTGAGATCTAAAATTGTTAGGTGTCCTTCCTTCCCACCTCTTTTCATTATTTCCCATGAGATCCTCTACTTTTTCTTATTCCAAATGAAATGTGTTATTTTTTTTCTAGCTCTATAAAGTAATTATTCACTACTCTTATTGGAATGGCACTAAAAAAGTAAATTAACTTAGGTAGTTAAAGTAATATTTTAAATTTTGTTGGTTTGTCCTATTCATGGGCAATTAATATTTCATCACTTATTTAGACCTGTCTTTACTTTATAAAAAGTACTTTATATTTGTATTCATATGGTCCTTAAATGAGTATAGATAGGCAAACTCCCAAGTATTTTATATGTTATTTTAAATGGAATGTCTCCATCTTTTGCTGCTGAATTTTGTTGCTAGTATACAGAAATGAAGAGGTTTATGTGGGTTTATTTTGTATCCTAAAATTTTGCTGAAGTTGTTTTATTTTAATTTTTAATTGATTCTCCAATATTCTCTAAACAAATCATCATAACATCTGCAAAAAAATCTTATTTTTTCTTTGCCTATTCTTATTCTCATTACTTTTCCTTATTTTATTGCTTTCCCTAACATATATGGCACTATGTCAAACAATATTGGTGATAATGGAAATCCTTGCTCCCCTACTGATCTCACCAGAAAGGCTCCTTGATCTTCACATATAATGTTGGGTCTTATTTTTAGAGAGATACTACTTACCATATTAGGGAAAGGTTCATTTTCCTCATTTTCTAGTGCATTTTTCTAAAACATTTAAAAATAGGTGTATTTTGCAAAGTTTTATACATTTACTGATACAATCATGACTTTAAAAATCATTATTAATATCATTTATTATGTTTGTAATTTTCCAAATAGTGAACTAACTCTGTATTCCTAATATAAATTTGACCTGGTTATAGTGTACAAACCTTTTGATATGTTGCTGTAGCCCCTTCACAAATATTGCATTTAAAATTTTTCTTATCAATATACATTGATTTTATTTTCCCATCCTGTTTCTGCCTAGTTTAGAATCCAATATCAAATTTTTATCATAGAAGGGATTTCGTAGGATACCATCTTTACCTATTTTTGTAAACAGGTTATTTAATAGTGAAATTCATCTTTTTAATATTTGATAGAATTTGTGTAAAAATCTAATTGGTCCTTTTTGTTCCTTTGGGAGTTTGTTAATGACTTGTTCAATTTCTTTTTATGTGTTCTATTAATTTAGATATTTTCTATTTTTATAAATACTTATCCATTTCATTTATCAGTTTTACTGGCATATTGTTGGGCAAATAGCTCCTAATAATTTTCTTTCTTCTTCACTTGTTGTGAATCTTCCTTTCATTTTTGATACTGGTAATTAAGTTTTCCTCTTTTTAAAAAATAAATTGATTAATGGCTAATTTACTTTTCTCAAAATAAAAACCCAACTCCTAGTTTTGGTTCTTAATTCAATGGTTTTTCTCTTTTAATTTTTTTAATCTTTTCTTCAGTTTTTAAGACTTCTTTTTTTGGTGTTTAATTGATGTTTTTTCATATTTTATTTTATTTTTTTATAGTTTTATTTATTTTTAGATTTCAACATTCATTTTCACAAAATTTTGAGTTCCAATTTTTCTCCCCACCTCTCCCCTCCCCCCACCCCATAACACTTTGCATTAATTGGTGTTTTTAGTTGGTTGGTTTTCTAGGGCTTTTAAAAGGGCTATGCACTTTTTACTTTTTAATTAAATTTTACTTTCAAATGAAAATTCATCTTTTCTCTCTCCCCATTGAGAACGTAAGAAAAACAAAACCCTATTACAAACATGTGTAATCAAGCAAAACTAATTCCTACAATAGACATGACCAAAAAAAAAATCTCAATCTTGGCTCTGACTTGATTATCTCCCTATCAGGAGGTGGCAAGCATGTGTCATCAAGAGCCCTGTGGAAGTGGTTGGTCCTTGTGTTCATCAGAGTTTCTAAGTCTTTCAAAGTTATCTATCTTTACAATATTACTGTTATTGTGTAAATTGCTCACCTGCTTCTGCTCAACTTATCCTTCTTCTCAGGTTTCTCTAAAACTGTCCCCATCATCATTTCTTATAGCATAATAGTATTCTATCACATTCATATATCATAATTTGTTTAACCATTCCCCGACTGATGAGCATCCCTTCAATTTTCAATTCTGTCACCACCAAAAGAGCCTGCTATAAATATTTTTGTAGATATAGATCTTTTCCCTTTTTCTTTGATCTCTTTGGGATACAGACCTAGTAGTGATATTTCTGGATCAAAGGGTATGCATAGTTTAATAGCTTTGAGGGCATAGTTCACAGCTCCACTAACAGTGCATTAATATACCTGTCTTCCCACAGCCTCTCCAACATTTGTCATTTACCTTTTTTGATCAACTTTGACAATCTGATAAACATGAAGTGATACCTCAGCGTTGTTTTTGCATTTCACTAAATAGTAGTGATTCAGCACATTTTCACATGGCTGTTAATAGCTTTCATTTCTTTCTCTGAAAACTGCCTGTTCATATGCTTGGACCATTTATCAATTGGGGATTTAGTCTTATGCTTATAAATCCGAATACATTCAGAGAAATATTTTGCAAAGATCTCCCCCATTTATCTGTTTCTTTTCTAATGTCAGTTGCATTGGTTTGCAAAAACTTTTAAATTTTATGTAATCAAAATTGTCCAATTTATTTTCTATGATCTTCTCTATCCTTGTTTAACAGATAATTTCTTCCTTGCTCCTCTAATTTATGAAGTCACTCTTTATGTCTAAGTCATGTACCTTTTTGGAGCTTATTTTGGTATGAGATGTTGGTGTGCACTTAGTTTCTACTAGATTTCTTTCCAGTTT
Source organism: Notamacropus eugenii (assembly GCF_028372415.1). Lineage (NCBI taxonomy): Eukaryota > Metazoa > Chordata > Mammalia > Diprotodontia > Macropodidae > Notamacropus > Notamacropus eugenii. Next base: position 99,698,465 of record NC_092879.1, on the reverse strand, counting down.
TCCCAACAGCTTTTGTCAAATAGTGATTTTTTTTTGTCCCAATGGCTAGTATCTTTTAGTTTATGAAACACTAGGGCACTGCACTCATTTGCTTCTGTATATCGTATACCTATTCTGTTCCACTGATCAACCTATTTCTTAACCGGTACCAAATTATTTTGATGATTGCTGCTTTGTAGTATGGTTTGAAACATAGTACTACTATGTCCCCATCCTTCCCACTTTTCAATAATTCCCTTGAGATTCTTGATGGTGTGTCCACCAAAGGGAATTTTTCCCCCTAGCTCTATAAAGTAATGCCCTGGTAATTTGATTAAGATGGCACTAAATAAGTAAATTAATGTAGGAAGTACTGTCATTTTATTATATTGGCTCAGTCTACTCACCATCAATGAATATTGCTCTTATTATTTAGACTTGCCTTTAATTATGTAACGAATGTTCTGTAATTGTGTTTAGTTCCTGTCTGTGTCTTGGCAGTTAGACTCCCAAATATTTTATAGTTTCTGCAGTTATTTTGAATGGATTTGCTCTATCTCTTCCTACCAAATTTTTCTAGAAACACAAAAATGCTAATGATTTGTGTGGGTTTATTTTATATCCTGTAACTTTGCTGAAGTTGATACTCGTTCCAATTAACTTTTTACTTGATTCTAAGGTTCAGTAAGTAAACTTTCATATTATCTTTAAAAAGCAATAATTTCAGGCAACTAGGTGATACAATGGAGTCAAGAGGTCCTGAGTTTAAATTCAACTGTGTGACTCTGGGCAAGTCACTTAACCCTGATTGCCTCTTCCCCCCAAAAGCTCTTTGCTTATTAGTAGTCTATATAAGCCTATTCTTATTCCCATTTTCTTATCTCACTGCCATAAGTAGTAATTCTAGTACCATACTGAATAGTAATGGTGATAAAAGACATGCTAGCTTCACTACTGATCTTACTGGAAAGGCCTCTAGTTTATCCCCATTAAAGATTATGCTGACTCATGGTTTTAGAGATACCACTTATCATATTAAGGAAATTTCCATTTATTCCTATGCTTTATAGTGTTGTTTTGTTCTAAACAGAAATGGGTGTTATGTTTTGTCAACATAATCATGATTTTGCTGTTCTTTTGATATAGTCAATTAGGCATATAGTTTCCTAAACCTGTATTCCTGACATAAATCTATCCTGGTCAAAGATATAATTTTGGTACAGTAATGCTACTGTAGCCTCCTTTCCTTTTTTTTTTTTTTTTTTTGCATGAACATTCATTAGGGATGTTGGTCCAGTTTTCTTTCTCTGCTTTGATTCTCCCTAGTTTTGGTATCAAAACCATATTTGTATATTAGAAGGAGTTTGTTAGAACCTCTTATTTTTCCTACTTTTTCAGTTTAAGTAATATCAGAATTAATTGTTCTTTAAATATTTGAGAACTTGCTTGCAAATCCACCTGGCCTTGTTTTTTTCCCCCTCTTTAGGAGTTAATTTATGGATTGTTCAATTTCTTTTTTTAAGATTTGGTTATTCAAATTCTCAATTTCCTGTTCTGTTAATATGGGCATTTTATGTTCTATATTCATCCATTTCATTTAGATTGTCAGCTTTATTGGTATATAATGGGTAAAGTAGATCCTAATATTCTCTTTTATTTCTTCTTTATTAGTTATGAATTCACCTCTTTCAATTTTTACATTGGTAATGTGGTTTTCTTTTTTTTTTTAATCAATTAAGCTAAGGGTTTCTGCCTTATTATCCCTCTCCCCCCAAAAAACCAACCAGCTTCAGGTTTTATTAATGGAGGTTTTTTTGTTTTTCTGTCTTGTTTTGTTTGTTATGAATTTTGTTAATCTCCTCATTGATTTTTCAGGATTTCCATTTTGTTGTTTAATTAGTATTTTAAAATTTGGTCTTCTAGTGGGTTTTTGTGTTTTTTTAGTTGCATGCCCAATTTGTTGACCTGTTCTTTCTCTCTTTTACTGATAAGTGCTTAAGGATATAAATTTTCCTCTATGGGTTGCTATAGCTGCATCTCAAAAATCTTAGTAATGTTGTCATTATCTTTAATAAAATTGTTTCTATGATTTGCTTTTGCCTATTCTTTAGGAATAAATTATTTAGTCTCTAATTAATTTTCAATCATTTCATTAGAGTTCCTTTACTGCATATACTTTTATTGCATTGTGGTCTGTAAAAAAGGCATTTAATATTTCTGCATGTATAAAGTTTTTATGTTCTAATGGAGGGTCCATTTTTGTGAAGGTGCTATGCAGGGCTTCTAGTCTCACTCAATAATCTCTCAAGTTCTATCTCATCTAACTTTTCTCAAATTCTATTCAAGTCTATCTTGAATTATTTTACTATTTCTCCCTGTGACTCATTTAACTTATTTAAGTATTTAGATGCCATAATATCTAATTTAGTCTTGATATTAATTCAGTCTGTGGTACCTTTCAGCAAAAGGTAATTTCCCCATTTCTCTTTTAAGTCTATTCTACTTGTTGCTTTGTCAGAGATTATGATTAACTACCCCTGCCATTTTTACATTAGTGGAAGTGCAAGAGATTTTGCTTCAACCACTTATTGTAATTCTGCGTGCATCTTTCTGTTTCATTTCTTTTAAGTAACATATTGTTCAATACTGCTTTCTAATCTAGTTTGCTATCCTTTTCTGTTTTGTAGGCAAATTCATTACATTACAGCTACAATTTTTCATTGTTTCCTCTATCCTAATCTTTTAATTTTCTCTTTGTTTCTTGCTCCCTCTTTGATGGGGTTTTCCTTAAAATTAATCCCTTTCCTAGTCTACCCACCCTGTTATCCCTCCCCCTTTCCTCTGTTTCCCTGTTGAGTGCAATGCATTTTTGTATCCAAATGTGTGTATTCTTCCCTCCTTTGACTAGTTTAGGTGAGATGCAAGTGTCACCCTCTTTCTATGCCACCCTTTCCTCCTTATTTGTATAGACCCCAATTAAGAGAGTCAATTTCCCCTATTCTTTCTCTCCCTTCCCCTGACCCCTCCTCCGGTCCTCTTTCCCTCCCTTTCCATTTTTTCTTTTAAGATCATCGAAATGTAACAAAACCACTCCCAGGCCCTGTCTCCCTCTGTGATTCTTAATGACACATATATCATCTCCTTACATTAGAACATAAAGTTTACTCTTGTTTAGTCCCTGACTAATTTTCCATTCAGCCACTAAAGTGATTTTCTTACAGAGCATGTCTGGTTACATCACCCCCCTAATTCAATACACTTTAGGGGTGATGGGACCTAGACCCCCAAAAGGCCCTGGACTTTCCTACACAGCCCAGTCTCTGGCCCATCCCTAGACCCTCAATAGTCCTTCTCTGTAGCCCGCCCAAATGCCCAGATCACTTAACTCCTTTCATCATCTGCCCCTGGCCACCCCAAGGCTATTTAGCACTCCTTAGTCCCATCCATATCTTGTCACAGTCTTTTCTTGTATATAAGGACCAATCTTATCCCCATGAAAATGCCCAGATTCACTTAGATCTTGCCTGCTTCTATTGGCATCACAATAAACTCGCTACTTTGACTGGAAGGCTTGAGTGGTGGAATTCTTTCGAGGCAGACCCGCCCCATACCCTTACATTTCAGGGTTCCCAGCAACCCAAACCACAATAGGGGCTCCTAATGCCTCCAGGAACAAATACAAGATGCTTTGGTTGGCATTCAAAGCCCTTCATGCCCTGCCCCCTCCTACCTTTCCAGTCTTCTTACACCTTACTCCCCGGACACGTATTCTTTGATCCAGTGACTCTGGCCTCCTGGCTGTTCCACGAACAAGACACTCCATCTCTCAGCTCCAGGCATTCTCTCTGGCTGTCCCCCATGCCTGAAACGCCCTCCCTCCTCCACTCCGCCTACTCTCCTCCCTGGCTTCCTTTAAGTCCCAACTAAAATCCATTCTACAGGAAGCCTTTCGCAACCCCTCTTCATTCCAGTGGCTTCCCTCTGTTGATTATTTTCTATTTATTCCATATACAGTTTGCTTGGTATGTATTTGTTTGCATGTTGTCTCCCCATTAAATTGTGAGCTCCTTGAGGGTAGAGAGCATCTTTTGCCTCTTTTTGTATCCCTAGCACTTAGCCCAGTGCCTGGCAAATAGTGGGTACTTAATAAATGTTTACTGAATGAATGAAAAATGATGTTCTATGAAGGCAATTAAATATTATTGTATAATCAAATGGTAAACATGAAGAATTTTAAAAATTCAATTCAAACAATTATTTAAAAGCTTAATATATGTAAGGACTTTTAAGTATCATACTTCATCTTGGGGACACAAAAACAGAAACATTCTTAACCTCAAGGAAAACTTAGGAAATAAAATGATACCCGAGTGAAGAAAGAAATCCAAGGAGAACACACCCACTGCTTCCAACTGTGACAGACTAAACCGGACTGGGGACAGGACCTAGCATGTCACTGTAACAGGGAACTCCAAGGGGAGGGAACTCTCTCTCCCCCCCAAGGAAGGGCAGCAACTTGGAACCTTAGACAGTTGCCTAGAAAACTAACAAATCACATGGGTTGCCCATAGTCACATGACCAGTCAGAGGCAGTTCTTGAACCTAGATCATCCTGGATCCAAGACTAACTCCCTACTCACTCTGCCATGCTGCCTCTCATAAAAAGACAGAAAGACAATATTAACAGCAATAGAATTATGTCAAATGCTCAAATCATCTTTGTTAAGACCTTAGAAAAAGTTTATACACAGTCTCTGGTAAACAAAAGATGTGCAGAGTTACATTATAATCATTCACAATTACTTTTTGCTTAGTTTCTTTTCATTTGTTGTATTTTTTATTCAAATATTTGAACTTAATGGAAATAAAAATATCTAAAGCAAAGAAAAGTAAAAAAAGGTGTCACTGACAATGAAGAAGATATCAATATTAAGCATAAATGCACCTGATGACACAGCAAGGCAATTTAGAAATGAAAATGTAATCGAGTCACCAAAAAATGCTGGGGATACAATAAACAGTGAGAGATTTCAACATCCTGCTAACATAATGATAAATCAAATAAAAAAGATTAATAAGAAAGCAATTACAGATGTGAACAAAGTACTTAAAAAAAGTAGATTTGAGAGAGAGAACTCAATGGGGAGAAGGAAGAGAATATACTTTTTTTTCCAAATACACACAAATCATTCACAAAAATGGACAAAACAAATAAATAGGTTTTAAACATATTTTAAAATCATTATGTAATAAAAAGTTATTGAAAGGAGAAATACACTTAATAAATGAAGGCTTTTATGGCAAATAAAACATGTCTCAATAATGCATATGTTAAAAATCAAATTAATTACAGAAAACCACAATTATATAATATCAACTTTATTGGACATAACTAAAGCAGTACTCAGGGGCCAATTTATAACCAGAGAAAAAATAGAAATTATTTCTGAGTTGACTTAGTATTTTTTAAAAACTGAAAATGAACCGATCAATACCTCCAAAATGAGACTAAAACAGAAAATTGCTAGAATTACAGGAGAAATTAACCAAAACATTTTTCAAATAAAAAGACAACTGAATTAATAAAAGACCTGGCTATTTTAAAAAGACAGAAAAAATGGATAAATCATTAGCAAATGTAACCAAAAAGAAGAAAACCCAAATATAAAATCAGAAAAGAGAAAGGGGGGAAATCACAAGGAATGAAGATGATATAGAGAAATTTGAGAATATTACATACACAGATGGCAACAAAACAGAGGCTACAGGGATAATTATTTACAAAAATGATATCCAAATTGACAAAACAAGCAATAAATAGCCTATATAAAACACTATCAGAAAGAATAGCTGAGTAAATATTATCAAGCTGCCAGAAAAAAGGATGATGCTACGACCATATGTATTCATAAATGAATTATATCAAAAGAGTCCAAAACCAAACAAAAAGATGGTGCTGTCCCTGACTTTATGAAGTAAATATGGTCCTGATGTGCAGACCTGTTGAGGATAAGGCAGACAGAGAACTACAGATCAATAGTGTTAAGAAATATCAATGCAAAAAATATTAGATGCAACAAACACTGGCAAATAAAATACAGCAATAGAAAACCCCCCAAAGCTGAGCCCTATAATTAAGGAGAAGGAATATCAGTAATGTAAGGGAAGTTCAATGTCAGGAAAAAAGCCTACATAACAAAATAAAATTTGTAAAAATGATCATGATGGTTGTAAATAGCTGACATTTATATAATAAGTTTATATTTGCAAGCATGTCCTGTTCACAAAGCATGTCATAAACATCCTCAAAAGCACCCTGAAAGGCAAATAATACCAGTATTGATTATTACCATTTTGAATATGGAAAAGCTAAAGCTCCAACAAGTGAAATGACTTGCCCAAGGCCCCACAGGCACATGCCAGGGTGCCAGGCTTAGACTTCAAATGGAGAACTCTCCTGACTCCAAATCCAGTACAGTAGTCTTTCCTCTACAACAATGATGGCAAACTCAAATAGAAACAGGGCATTCAGGAATGTGCGGTAGTCTGCTCTACAACATACTGATCCTCTAGAAAATGCCTTTAATAACATACCACCATTTTTTCATGTTAAAAAGCCAAAGTAATATGTAACTGGAAGAATTTTTCTTTAATATAATGGAGGAATATGTGAAACTCGGAACAAACGTCTGAAACAACCTATATGTCCAAAAGGAAAGTGACTAATTTACAGAATCTAAACATAATAGAATGTCACAGTGTCCTAAAAAACAAGTGATAAAGCCTATATGTCAATACGGAAATATACCAGTGACCAAAACTCTAGAGCAGGGTTTCTTAACCTGGAATTCATGGAACATGAATGAGACAAGGGCCTGCGGGTTTGGATGGGAGGGAAATGACATCAGCATTTTCACTAATCCCTAACTGCAATTGAGCATTTCCTTAAAGCATGAATGCAGGTACCAAACCACACTAGTGCTAGCTGGACCAACAGAAATTCCAGATATTTTCCCATCCCATTACTGTGTTACATTTGCACTCAGCACCACTTTGAAATGACAGTAGTTACTAGACCCACTACTAGATTGCAGGTGATCACAGCTCCAGATTGTATCTCTGTATAATTGATTTCCTTTTGTGTTTTATTTGTAAAGGGGCTTTGAGGCATGCCTAGATCAAGGTCAAGGAAAAGGTTCCCATGGGGAAGACACCAGACATCCTATGGTGGCCTTGGTCCATAGGCTCCGTACCACCACACCTGACAAGAGGCACCTGGGGGTGGGGACCTTGAACTAAACTGGGGACAGAAGGGTACCTCCCTCTCCTTTTAGGTCTATGGTCCTAAGAAACAGACTTGGGGTTTGGGTCCATTTCATTTGTCATTTTCAGTTCAAGGTGCAGGGGGTGGACTCCTAGACCTAGAGGCTTGAGTCAGGGGACCTTGGAGTCAGGATTCCAGGCCAGATGGTGCCACTAGCCGAGTAGGGAAGCCCTGGGAAGCTAGGGTCCTGGGACAGAAGCCTAAAGTGGGGGGGGGGGCGGCGGAGACTGGATTTAGAACTTGGTAGGATTAATGCTACGCACAAATTGAGCTAAACTGTGATATTAATCTACCTCCTCTCCTCCAACTAAGGGGGTCTGGGGAGTATTATCTGTGTTTGTTCTCGCTATACTTTTGAAGTAAATGTTGCTTTGTAAAAAGTTAATTGGATTGTTAAGTGGTTAAATGAACCAGGTTTCTGAGGACCCTTAAAAATGAGGGAATACAAACTGACAGGGGCTTGAGCTAATAACAGACTATACACCATCACTCCTAGACCTTCCCAAGGGTACCAGAGAACTCTCAGCAAGGGGAGAAATGTAACATACTTGGCCTGCAGACAGTGGGGACCAGTAATCACTGTTACACAAGGAACCAAAGGCAGGATCATTTAAGACCTGGCAACCTGGATTATGAATACGGAAGGATCTTGAAATACAGTATTCCAAAAGGCAAAAAATACAGGCTTACAACAAAGGATACCTTATCCAGCAAAGCTGAGTTTAACCCTACAGGGAAAAAAATGCACCTTTAATAGAATTCGGCAGTGGCTCAAACTGCTAAACTAAGGAACCCAGCAGGCCAAATATTGACTTGGCAAACCAAATAGTAAAATAACCAATGTTCTCCTGCATTTTTATTTCTTTTGTTAAACATTTCCCAATTCTCTGGTTCCTGCCACACTCTAGTGCTCCGGTAGAGAGGGCTTTCAAGTCCTGATTCTGATGTAAAGACTGGAGTTGGGGAAGAACTTTGAAATGCAAAAACAAACCCAAGAAAATACCACATACTTTCAGGGGCTGGTGTCCCACCAGCCTACCAATCGCCAATAACAGTTGGGAGTCTTAAGAATACCATTTTTCCCCCAGTGCCTAACCCTGTGGGCCAGAAGTGGCCAATATGGTACCAAAACAATCCTAACCTTCCAGGAAGTGAGTGAGCTTCATCTCCTTGACCTCCAGGCCTCCTAGTTTGGCTCCTTCTCATAAAGCTGCAAACTATGGTTTGTACATGTTAGAAACGCAGAGTGGCTTCAAGCCTGAGATGGCACACACCAGCTACTGAACAATGACCCCCACGAAGGGACAAGAATCCACAGAATATATAATCAAAATATAACCAAGTGGATGGCATGGCTTTTTTTTTTTTAAATTTTAAAGACATACAAATTTTAATTACTTTATAACTACTGAAAAAAGAGAAAATACTAGGTCCAGATGTCTTTAACATTATTCCAATCAAATATTTGACTCTACCATATGCTATGAGACATTATGAAATAGATGTCTTTTAAAAAAATATGACCCCATAAGCTTTTAAATAGAGACGAAACAAAATCTCTGCTAGACATTAATATGAGAATCATAGATTTCGAGGTAGAAGGACAATCTAGTTCTTAAAGATAAGGCAATTTAAGTAAAGAGAAATGCCTTGGTCAAAGTTAAGCAAAGAAGGAGCAAGTGCCAGGACCTGAGGCTGGGCCTTCTAGACTGAGACCAACAGGGGACCGCGCGCGCGAGCGTGTGTGTGTGTGTGTGTGTGTGTGTGTGTGTGTGTGTAACTGCTGGCTTTCAATGTGTTTCATTTTTCAGGTGTATGGTACATGCCACCCTGAGACAGAACAAGCCAAGAATAACAGAACCTTATCCCACCCACCCCACAGCTGGGGGAAGAAGATTAAGAAGTGACGAAGCCAAAAGGAGAGTCGCCGAGCCAGAAGATCAGAAAGACATACAGACATACAGATATTTGCATCACAAATTTCTAACAGAGAAAATCACGTCAAAGGTTGGAACTTCAGAAGGACTGGCCAGCAAGAAAAAGACAGATTTTAAAGAAAAGAAAAAGATTGGTCCAGTTTCAAACTTTCCAGAGCCTCTCACCACCGCCCCCTCCCCGCCCTTGATCCCGCCCTCCTCCCTATCTCCGCCCCTTCCCCTCTCCTGACTCCGCCCTCCTCCCTCTCCAGATCCCGCCCTCCTCCCGCTCACCGCCCCCCTCCCCTCTCCCGCTCCTGCAGGTGGCCCCTCCCCTCTCCCGCTCCTGCAGCTGACCCCCTCCCCTCTCCCGCTCCTGCAGGTGGCCCCTCCCCTCTCCCGCTCCTGCAGGTGGCCCCCTCCCCTCTCCCGCTCCTGCAGCTGACCCCCTCCCCTCTCCCGCTCCTGCAGGAGGCCCCTCCCCTCTCCTGCTCCTGCAGCTGACCCCCTCCCTTCTCCCGCTCCTGCAGGTGGCTCCCTCCCTTCTGCTCCTGCAGCTGACCCCCTCCCCTCTCCCGCTCCTGCAGGTAGCCCCCTCCCTTCTGCTCCTGCAGCTGACCCCCTCCCTTCTCCCGCTCCTGCAGGTAGCCCCCTCCCTTCTGCTCCTGCAGCTGACCCCCTCCCTTCTCCCGCTCCTGCAGGTGGCCCCCTCTTCTTCCGCTCCTGTAGCTGACCCCCTCCCCTTTCCTGCAACCGGCCCCCTCGCCTCTTTTGCTCCTACCCCCCTCCTCTCTCCTGTTTTTGTCCCCACTCCTTCCCCCTTCTAGTCTCCACCACCCTCTTTTTTTGCCCTTGCAGCTGGTCCCCTCCCCTCTTTTACTCCTACTCCATTTTTCCTCTCCCCTGCCCCTTCCCCTGCCCCCACCTCCTCCTGTTCCCTCCATCCTCCTCTCCTGCCCCTGCGGCTAGCCCCCCTCACTTCTTTTGCTCCTATTCTCTCTTCTCCGCTGCTCCGCCCCACCCTTTCCTGCCCCATCCACCCTCTTCTGCCCGCTGTTGACTTCCTCCTCTCTCCTGCCCCTTCCCCTCTTTTCCTCCTGCAGCCGACTCCCTCCTCTCTTACCACTCCCTGCCCCCTCCCCCTAAACAGCTGCGACCCCTCTCACCACTCCTGTTGCGGTTTCCGTGCCCTCTGAAAGACTGGCCTATGGCCTCCGGAGTGGGCTTGGAGCAGTCCCATTGAAGGTCCTCCAGTCTCGGTCACCGCCATCGGGCAGCCCGAGATGCGGCCCAGCAAGGCCCAGCTCCTTCCTCTCAGCTGGGGCCGCCTAAAGCGCTGGAATCGTCAAGCTGAGCCCAGTCGTGGCCACCCTTTGACTGACAAGAACCCAGGAGGGTGAGCATCCCCCTCTCGCAGGCTGTTCCCATTGGTCTTTGCGCTCAACCAATGGGAACGCTTCCCTCACGCCTCGCCCTGCATAGGCTCCTGTGATTGGCCCAGAAGCTGGCCAATGAGAGCGGCAAGACTAGGGCCAGGGTACCAAACTTGCCAGCCGGAAGAGCTGTTAGCTCAAGCTTCGTGATTCCGTGGAATGGAGAAACTGAACCTCCGCCCCCAGTCTTTCTTTCCCTTCCGTAAAGCGTCAGTTCTTGGGGGAGAGGGGGGAGGCAATAATTCAATCTACCTCAATGAATTTCTTAATTATTGATTGGGAAAGGGCCAGAGGCAGCGAGATGGGCCCCGTAAGGATCAATTCTGGCCCCCAACCCCGCCTGGAGTCCAAACCTCCTCATCTTTCTTTTTTGGGGTTAGGTGGAAAAGGGTTAGGGAGGCTGAGGGCCTGAAAGGATAACGTATGGGGGCATCAGCAAGGCCGCAGGGCCGGCCTCACCAGCTAGTTTTTCTCTCCTATTGCTAATACAGTTGGTCCTTAAAATTTTTTTTCTGGATTTTTTTTTAATCGCCTGCAACATGCCCATGTGTCCTTTACACTATTTCACATGAAAGACCTTTTACAGTGGAGGGGAAGTGGGGGGGGGGGCACTTGAACCTTACTCTCAGTTGAATTGATTAAAAGAGGGAATAACATACACACTCAATTGGGTACAGAAATCTAACTTACCCCACAGAAAAGTAGGAGGGGAAGGGAATGGGGGGACTGCTAAAAGAGAGGGCAGATTGGGGAAAGCAGTAGTCAGAAGCAAAGGGTGAGACAGAAAGAGAGAGAATGGGACAAACAGAGAGAAAACAGGATGGAGTAATGATTATGATTACACAGTAATCACAAATTTTTACAGCAAATTTCTCTGATAAAAGTCTCATTTCTCAAATCTGTAGAAAACTTAGTCAGATGTATAAGAATACAAGTCATTCCCCAGTTAATAAATGGTCAACAGATAGGAACAGGCAGTTTTCAGAGAAAGAAATCAAAGCTATCTACAGTCATATGAAAAGTACTCTAAATCACTATTATTTAGAGAAATGTACATTAAAACAACTCTGAGCTACCACCCCACCCCTATCAGATTGGCTAATATGAGAGAAAAGGAAAATGAGAAATGTTGGAGGGGATATGGGAAAATTGAGACGCCAATGCACTGTTGGTGAAGTTGTATGCTGATTCAACCGTTCTGGAGAGCAATTTGGAACTATGTCCAAAGGGTGTAAAACCATGAATACCTTTTGACCAAACAACACGACTATTAGGTCTGTATTCCAAAGAGATAAAAACAAAAATGAAAAAGACCTACATGTACAAAAATATTTAAAGCAGCTCTTTTAATGGTGGCAAAGAATTGGACATCAAAAGGATGCCCAGGAAGTGGGAAATGGCTGAACAAATTGCTGTATATGATTCTGATGGAATGCTGTTGGGATTTCAGAAATGACAAGCAGGATACTCTCAGAAGAACCTGGAAAGACTTACATGAACTGATGCAGAGTGAAATGAGCAGAACCAGAACACTGTGTACAGTAACAGCAACGTTGCATGACGATCATCTGTGAATGACTTAGCTATGCTCAGAAGTACAATGATCCAAGACAATTCCAAAGGACTTAGGATGAAAAATGGTGTCCACCTCCAGAGTAAGAACTGATATAGTCTGAATACAAATCAAAGCATGCTTTTAAAACGTTTCACTTTTTCTTGTTTTTTGTCTGTTTTTCTTCACATGACTAACATAGAAATGTTTTGCATGACTATACATGTATATCAGTTTGCTGGAGAAACTCGGGCAACATCAAAACAAATGATATCAACAAAATTTGATTTAGAAAAAGAAAGTGTTGCAAATTAGAAAGAACAAGCTTGGCCCCAAAGATATGACAAGACACCTCCCTGCACCGTTTAGCAGAAATGGGAGGTCCAAAGGTGTGCAAAATTGCATGTCAGATTTTTTAATGTATGGATTAGTTTTACTGAATCTTTTTTCTCTTCTTTTTCCTTGCTTCTTAAAAAAGCCTTTGTCATAAGAAATAGCTGTCTGAGCATGGGAAAGTAGAGAGTCATATTCTGTGATGTTAAAAGAAAAGATACCAGCAAAAATCTATTGTAAAAACTACACAGATGGCAGAAGGAACTTCAGAAGAAGACACAGATGAGTCAAGTAGGGCATTAATGTTAGTGCCATGCTCCATTTAATATGCATTTTAAAAAAGTGAACTTAACAGAAGTTCAGAGTTTTATGTCGAAGCCTCCTTGCTATTTTTTGTATAATGAAATATTTGTATTTACTGATGTTAAGTTCACAAAAATTTGAATTTTAGATAAGTACAAGGAGACTGAAAAGCAATCAATTAAACAATGATTGGGTTAAAGAGGATCTCAAAAAAAGCAGAAGAAAATTGAAGTGACAGTAATTACAATACCATATTATAAAGCCTGTGGGGCACAACCAAAGCTGTGCTGAGAGATGAATTTATATTAAATTCCTTTAACAAGGAAGAAAAGGAAACAAAATAAATCAATTAGGCATAAAATTGATGACCCTAGAAAGGCTCTACAAAGAAACAACACAAAATAATACAAGGAGATGATAAGAATTAGGGAACAAATAAAGGAAAGAGAGGACAGAATAATTCAATTGATAAGACCATGAGTTTTTTTTTAAAAGACTAACACAATTTGGCAATTATCAAATGTAACACTCGCCCTCCTTCCCCCAGGAGTGTACAAATCACTAGAATCACAAATTTAAAAGGAGAGATCATAACAAAAGTCAACAATATTAGGGGCTATAATATCAAGTGACAGTCTTAACAGATCAGAGAATTTCAATAGATCCTTACTTATAAGCAGAAGCATTGCCAAAACCAACATCACAGAATATCATTAATTTAAATAGAGCAATCTTGGAGGAAGAAATAAGACAAGTCAATTACCAGCCAAAAAGAAATCACCTAGGCCAAAACAGATTCATATCAGAATTTTTTTAAACTTTTCAGGAACAAATAATCTCTATGTTTCATATTCATAAATATGAAGATGGCTCATTATCTGATTTCTTTTATGAAGCACATATGGTGTTGATTTGAAAATCAGAGAAAGATAACACTGAAAAGAGAGTTACAGATCAATTTCTCCAATGAATGTAGACACAAAACTAGTAAAGTCACATGGAGACAGCCATATCACAACTAAGTAAAATGTTAGCAATAGATTAGAAAATGCTTTATTATGATCAAGCAAAATTTATGCCAGGTACAGAAACCTGATTAAACATCAGAAAAACTATTAACATAATGAAACATTGAATCCTCAAACTAAAAAAAGCATAGTTATATCAATGTATATAGAAATAGTCTTTAACAAATCCAACATTTATTCATCATAAAAAATACTAAAGAGAATAGATTAGTTTACCTCAACACAATAAAAAGTAAGAAGTCAAGAGCCAACATAATAAGCAATGGAAATATTACAGAAACATTTTGGCTCAGAATACGGACAAAAAAAGGCTGGCAACCCTCACTACTTTATTTGACACAGTAAGGGAAACTTGATTTCCCTTTTTGTGGGTAGGAAGATGCAGGGATAATCAGTCAGCTGACATTAATATTCTATGTGCTGCCAGGCACTCTTTTAAGGCAAAAGGCAATTCCTGCCCTCAGGGAGCTCACAGAAAGCCAGTTATGTACAAGCTGAGAACATACAAGATAAGTTGGACTATGGAGGAGGTGATCGCTCCCTTGCTCTCCTATTTTCAAGACAGATATTGGTGGAATGATATCTATTACCTATCAGATATTTGGAATCTAGGGATTAATTCTTTTCATTATAAGCAAGGCTAGAATAAAAGCCACTTTTTCTAGTCAGTTTGGGGAGGGAGGTTAGTTCTACCCCACAGCTAGAGAGAAACAGTTTGCTTAATCTTAGCCCCCTCAGCTTTCCCTCCTACTAAATACTTATGACACGAAAGCCACTCATGGGATAGCAAAAGAACATATTTATCAAAGCAAGGCATTTTAGAACAGTATTAGGGAAGCTATATAGATTAACTTAAGTCATAGACTACACATGAGTTGGGGGGTTTGTGACCTGGGAGATGGAAACCCATCTCAACCAAGGAGAGAACTATCTTACCTGTTGGGTCAACTTTCCAACATCTCTGGGTATCAAGGGCCATGTTAGTATTTCAGCTTTCCTCCACATGCTGCAGCTGTGGGGTGGGGGTGGGGGGGTCTTGCCTGCCAAGTCTTCCCTTTGCCTCCTCTTTCTCTGGCTCTCTGCTCTGTCAGAATTCTCTTAATGAACAAGGACTCACATATCCCTATTGGTATGAAAAGTCATATGCCTGTTCTTCAGGGGACCAAGAACACATGAAGTGGGGCTACTTGGAAATGGGAAAATTGGGGGAGTGCCATTTGTTTAGGCACATATATTCAAAACAAATAATGCATTCATGGAAATATTCATAGCAAATATCATAGATTAAAAATTAAGATCTGAAACCTATAAGGAAGTATTAAACAGTCAAGGTGATGGATCAAGGGTGGGGAACCTGTGGCCTTGAGGCCACATGTGGCCTTTTAGATACTTGGGTGTAGCCTTTTGACTGAGTCCAAGTTTTACAGAAGAAATCCAGGGATTTGTTTTGTGAAGTTTGGATTCAGTCAAAGGGTTACACTATCTATCAGATAGATAATTTCCAAGTCTACAATGTTCAAAGGATAGGGCTTGAAATTTTTTAAATGAAGAAATCCAATGTATTAACAATTACTTGGGAAAAAATGTTCTCTTCAATAAAAGTAAAAAAGATACCAGTTTAAACAAATTTGAGGTACCACCTCATGCTCATACAATGAGGAGAAATCAATAAAAGCAACAAAAGTCAATATTTGCAAGGATGTGGAGAAGTAGGTAGGCTTCATCCATTGGTGACAGAATTGTTTTAACAATTTTAATTCAGTAATCTTGCTCAATCTCGCAGAAAGGGAGATAGAAAAAAAAATGAAGGTTGGTTGTACAGGCCTACTGTTACATAGGATTTTAACTTGCCAGGCTCAGTGTAACCCAGTGACCTAATTTAACAGACTCATAGTGAAACAGGATCCTAACTATTCAGGAAGCTGACCTTCCAGACCCATAATAATATACGGACCTAATTGTCCAGGCTCAGTTTAACACCGGAGATAGAGACTCAGTGTGATCTAAGTAGTAGTGGTTTTAGTGGGCTGGGGGTGTGGGCAGACCCAGCAAGTGGAGGCCTAGCTTTCCAGATCTAGTGTTACTTGCCTATCTTATTGCCAAGAGAAGATTTAATCCAACTGTTCGGGTCATGTGTTAACATGTGCTACCTGTGGCTGTTTGTGAGAGGCAGAGGAAAGGGGTAGAAGGAGGGCTCGAACTGAAAAGTAAGGAGAAGGAACTCTGCAAGGGATTTGGAATTGTGAAGGCCAGAGATTGGATTTAGGAAGTAGAAATTTGGAGAAGCTGAAGGGGAAGTCAAAAACTAAAGCTGTGTGATCCTGGGCAAGTCACTTCACTAACTGCCTGCCTCGGTTTCCTCCTCGATACAAGGGCTGGAGAAAGAAACGGCAAACCACTCCAGGATCTCTGCGAGGAAAATCCGACATAGGGTCACGGAGAGTGAGAAACTGAATACGACTGCACACCAACAACAACCCTAGCAATTCACCACCTCGACTGGAGGAAGGGAGCGCTGAGGGGGAGCCGTGAGCGCTGGGAGGGAGAGGACGCGGGTCAGAGGGCGACGGCTTGAGCTCTGATTGGCCCGAAGCCCTCTGGGCCCCGCCCACTGTGCGTCAGCGCCGCTTCGGAGGAGGGAAGATTCAAAAGAAACAGCCTCCTCCGCCCCTTTCCTCCTAAGCATCCCCGCAGCCGTAGCGATGGCGGAGCCCCAGGCTGAGGTGGGGTCCGGGACCGAGGCCGAGATCGACGTCGGGACCGAGGCCGAGATCTGGACCGATACGAAGTCCAAGGTGGCCATGGCGGAGCCGGCGGCCGCGGCCGCAGGGGATGCAGCAGAGCATCTAAGCCCGGGCCAAGCAGCCAGTTACCGCAGGTAGGTGGTGAGGCTGCCCGGCTTCCACCCGGGGAGGGCTGGCCAGCCGACCGACCGACAGACTTTGGGAAGGGGGCGGGGAAAGCTTGGGGGCAGGGGGGGGAGGGGGGGGACGTCTGGGCTGCCGCGGCGGCGAGGAGGGAAGAGCGCTTGCGCGCGGTTTGCTGGGGCAGCCTGGGAGCGTCCTCGCGGTGGTTGCTGGGCGGGGGAGAGCGGAAGGAGATCGTTCTCGGCCTTTCGAGAAGTTCTCCCTTCCGGTTCTAACCAAACTGTAGACCTAGGGGGAAAGGAGAAAAACTAGTTTTCTAGAAGTTGACTCGTTTGAATTTAGATACAGGGAACCCTCCCCGCAATCCTTTGGGATGTCGAGGGCCCCGTGCTCATGCCAAGTGAATCAAGCCCGGTCCCGCGGCCATACTGCTCCAATCCCCCGGCCACGCCCACCGGGACTGCTCTTTGCGTGGGGGACGGGGGGGGGGGGGGGGTGGAACTGGCGAATGTGCTAAGGTGGGCAAAGGAAATTACTGAACTGCAAAATCACCATAGAATCAAGAACCGTTCAGCACACAGGCAGAGTTTATTGTGTCTGAACGATCTCTGCCCTGACGGAGGATGCATTCTAATGGGGGACGGATCACCCGAGAAGTAAACATTGATTAAGCGCTTACTATGTTCCTGCTACTGCACTAAGCGCTGGAAATACGAGGAGCCCCCGAAGAGCTCACAATCTATGCGGAGAAACTAATTAGCAAGCAAAGATACACAAAGCTGATAGAATCGATTCTAACCTTAAATACGTGGGATAAATAGGAAATAATTGACAGTAAAATCTTTGAATTAAGACGAATTGGAAAAGTCTTCCTGTAGAAGATGGAATTTTAAATGAGAATTAAAGGAAGCCAGGGAGATCTGTAGTTCGAGCAGAGGGAGAGAAAGATAGTCAGACAAAATGCGCCGTATCTGAGTCACGTGAAGAACTAGTAGGCACATAAAGGATTGCTGTAAGAGATCCTGGGAGCCATTGGATTGAATTGGAGTTGGATAGTGCAGGGTAAGAGTGTGAGACAGAGAGAGAGAATGTGTGTGTGTGTCTCTATCTGCTTCAGTTTCCTCAACTGTAAAATGAGAATAAATAATACCGCCAGCCTCTCAGGGTTCTTGTGAGGGCAAAATGAAATAATTACAAAGTACTTAGCAGAGTGCCTGGCACCTAAGTAATTGTGATATAAATGTTAACTACTTATTATTATTTTTTGAAAATTTTATTTTTATTAATATAATTTATTTTATTAATTCTTAATTTATGAAATAATTTTTATTTATTTTAATTAAAAATTAATATTTATTTTAATTAATTAAAATAATCTATTTTAAATTTCTAATTCGTTTAATTATTTAATATGTTAATGTCATTGATTATCATTTAATTTATTATTCATCTATTATTGATTAATAAATGAAAATATCTAATTAATTTATTACTTAACTTTAATTAAAATAAAAATGATTAAAATTAATATTTATTTACATATTTATGAAATAAAACAAGTATTTCTACAACTACAATAAAGATGATTGCACATGAAATGCAAATATATTATGTACAACTTGCTCTAACAGCTATCATTAATTTTTTCCCCTTTTGTTTCAACCCCCCTTTACAGACTTGTGTGTGTGTGTGTGTGTGTAAAATCATTCTATGCATACTTCTATTTATCTGTTCTTTCTTTGGATGCACATAGCTTCTTCCTTCATAGGTCCTTTGTAGTTAATTTGGATATTTACAATAGTCTATTATTATAATAGCTATTGTATTTGTCCTTCATTTCTCAAAGAGGACCATGACAACAGGGAATGATGACATGACTTGCACTTGACTTGGATTTGAGTGAGGGTGGGCTGTGCAAGGTCACCAGCCTCACTTTCTCCTCCAGAGCCATCTGGGGCCAGTGATATTCATCAGGGACAACTGGAGGTGGCCCAGGATGCAATGAAAAACCCTGACCCTTTTAGGCTAAGGTCTTTTTTAGGTTCTCACTTTGCGTGAGATAATGCCCATTCAGTGAATAGGCCTCCTTAAGTAGTTACTCAAGGGATAGCCCCTTTAATCAAAAAAAAAAAAAATTAAACTGGAAAGGGAAGACCCTCAGGGTTCCTGGCCAAAAGAGAAACAGTTACTATTTAATATTTGCATTCACTCTGAACTAGGAGGGCTGGGACCTATTGGCCAATCTATGAGCTCCAGAATGAATTGGGATTAAGGCTTGGTTTTTGAGAAACAAAACTAGCTAGTAAACCCAAAGGAAAAAAGGCAGCTTTTGGCCATCGAAATTTACCCTCCCCTGGGCAAAGAGACCAAAGATAAGGAGGGACCAAAGGCCAAGCCTTAAGCCCAATAAGTATTTGGTAAATTGTTTGTTGATATAACCTCTATTACTGAGGTGATGGTACTTACTCTGGGCTAAGGCAGGGAGATGCTACTCCTTTTCACAGCCATTGGATAATGGGGGGGGGGGGTGTCTTTGTTATTATACCCATTTTTTTCTATTTATTTATTTATTTATTTATTTTTAGTTTTCAACATTCATTTCCACAAGATTTTGAGTTTCAAATTCTCTCCCCATCTCTCCCCTCCCTTCATCCCTAAATACCATGCATTCTGATTGATTATCCCTTCCCCCAATCTACCCTCCATTCTATCACACCCCTCCATTCCCTTATCCCCATCTTCTCTCTTGTCCTGTAGGGCAAGATAAATTTCTGCACCCCTTTACTTGTATTTCTTATTTCCCAGTTGTACACAAAAACAATTCTCAATGTTTGTTTCTAAAAACTTGAGTTTCAACTTCTCTCTCTTCCTCCCTCCCTACCCATCCCCACTGAGAAGGCAAGCAATTCAGTATAGGCTATATATGTGTAGTTTTGCAAATGACTTCCATAGTAGTCATGTTGCATGAGACTAACTATATTTCCCTCCATCCTATCCTGCTCCTGCTGGGAGTGGCAGCTTGGAGGCATTTTGTCCCCTTTCCAATCCATCTTCCACATAGCTGCCAAAATGACATCCCCCTGCTTAGTAACCTCCAGTGGAACCCTGTGTCTTGTAGGGTTCATTAGCTTTTCTTTTTTTTTTTTAATTTAACTTTTAACATTTATTTTCACAACATTTTGGGTTACAAATTTTCTCCCCTTTTATTCCCTCCCCACCCCAGACCCAAGCATTCTAATTGCCCCTGTGATCAATCTGCTCTCTCTTCTATCATCCCTCTCTGCCCTTGTCTCCATCTTCTCTTTTGTCCTGTAGGGCCAGATAGCTTTCTTTACCCCTTAACCTGTATTTCTTATTTCCTAGTGGTAAGAACATTACAGTTGATCCTAACACTTTGAGTTCCAACTTCTTTAGCTCCCTCCCTCCCCACCCCTTCCCTTTGGAAAGCAAGCAATTCAATATAGGCCAAATCTGTGTAGTTTTGCAAATGATTTCCATAATAGTTGTGTTGTATAGGACTAACTATATTTCCCTCCATCCTATCCTGTCCCCCATTACTTCTATTCTCTTATGATCCTTTCCCTCCCCATGAGTGTCGACCTCGAATTGCACTCTCCTCCCCATGCCCTCCCTTCTATCATCCCCCCCACCCTGATTGTCCCCTTATCCCCTACTCTCCTGTATTGTGAGATAGGTTTTCCTATCAAAATGAGTGTGCATTTTATTCTTTCCTTTAGTGGAATGTGATGAGAGTAGACCTCATGTTTTTCTCTCGCCTCCCCTCTTTATCCCTCCACTAATGAGTCTTTTGCTTGCCTCTTTTATGAGAGATAATTTGCCCCATTCAATTTCTCCCTTTCTCCTCCCAATATTTCTCTCTCACTGCTTGATTTCATTTTTTTTTTAAGATATGATCCCATCCTCTTCAATTCACTCTGTGCACTCTGTCTCTATGTATGTGTGCGTGTGTGCATGTGTGTGTGTGTACTCCCACCCAGTACCCAGGTACTGAAATGTTTCAAGAGTTACAAATATTGTCTTTCCATGTAGGAATGTAAACAGTTCAACTTTAGTAAGTCCCTTATGACTTCTCTTTGCTGTTCACCTTTTCATGGTTCTCTTCATTCTTGTGTTTGAAAGTCAAATTTTCTTTTCAGCTCTGGTCTTTTCATCAAGAAAATTTGAAAATCCTCTATTTCGTTGAAAGACCATTTTTTCTCCTGAAGTATTATACTCAGTTTTGCTGGGTAGGTGATTCTTGGTTTTAGTCCTAGTTCCTTTGACTTCTGGAATATCCTATTCCATGCCCTTCGATCCCTTAATGTAGAGGCTGTTAGATCTTGTGTTATCCTGATTGTATTTCCACAATACTTGAACTGTTTCTTTCTAGCTGCTTGCAATATTTTCTCCTTCACCTGGGAACTCTGGAATTTGGCCACAATGTTCCTAGGAGTTTCTCTTTTTGGATCTCCATTAGCTCTTCTGTTGGTCACTGAAACCCCTTTACAACCTGGCTCCAATCTACCCTTCAAGCCTTATCCCTTATTATTCCCATTCACATGCTCTAATCTATCACATCTTTCATCCCTGCCTTTGTATAGGCTGTTTGTCCTCCTCATCTGTTCTTTCCTTATCTTTGCCTCTCCGAATATCTAATTTCCTTGAAAACTCAATTCTGGTAACAGCTCTTATGGGAAGACTTTCTTGATTTGTCCTTCACTGGGCATCTCTGTCTGCCTCTCTCTCTCATACACACACACACACACACACACACACACACACACACACACACACACACACACACACACACACACACACACACAGACACACACCCCTCTACACCTACTAGTCCTTCCCTTTAATGAACTCTAAGTTCTTTGAGGGGATGGTTTCATTTTTCTCTTTGTACTTTCAGTGTCCAGGATACATGTGTCTTTTTCTTTTTTACATTTATAGATATGTAAAAGAAGCAAAAGAAGCTGCCAAGAATGGGAATCTAGAAGAAGCCCTTAAACTTTTCTATTTAGCAAAAGATATTTTTCCCAATGACAAGGTTCTGAGTCGAATCCAGAGACTGCAGGAAGTCATGGAAGAGCTACTGGTGGAAGGAGATGATGAGTTCATCGAAGTGTGCAACAGTGGCCTGATGCTGTATCGAGAACTGCATGATCAACTTTTTGAGCACCAGAAAGAAGGTGTGGCCTTTCTCTATAGCCTGTATAAAGAGAGAAAGAAAGGTGGCATATTGGCAGATGATATGGGATTGGGGAAGACTGTTCAGATTATTGCTTTCCTTTCTGCTATGTTTGATGCTGAACTTGTGAGGTATGTCCTACTGATCATGCCTACCAGCCTTATCAACACATGGACTGAAGAATTTGCTAAGTGGACCCCAGGAATGAGAGTTGCTACCTTTCATGGTTCCAGCAAGAATGAACGTACCCGAAATCTAAACAGGATTCAGAGGAAGAATGGGGTGGCTGTTACAACATACCAAATGCTGATCAACAATTGGCAGCAGCTTTCCCAACTGGATGGAAAAGAGTTTGTCTGGGATTATCTTATACTTGATGAAGCCCATAAAATTAAAAGCTCTTCTACTAAGTCATCAATTGCTGCCCGGGCTATCCCTGTGAAAAATCGCATCCTCCTGACAGGAACCCCAATTCAGAATAACTTGTATGAGCTCTGGTCCCTCTTTGATTTTGCCTGTCAGGGATCCTTGCTAGGAACATCTAAAACCTTTAAAATGGAGTATGAAAATCCTATTACTAGGGCCAGGGAGAAAGATGCTACTTTAGGAGAGAAGGCCCTGGGACTGAAAATATCTGAAAACTTAATGACACTTATAAAACCTTATTTTCTCAGGAGGACTAAAGAAGATGTACAGAAGAAAAGTGTCAATAAACCCCAAAGCAATCTTCTTGAAAAGGATCCACGTAGTGACATTGTCTGTGAAATGCCTTCCCTTTCCAGGAAAAATGAGTTAATTATTTGGTTGTATTTAGTACCTTTGCAAGAAGAAATATATAGGAAATTTGTATCCCTAAAGCACATCAAACAGTTGTTAATGGAAACACGGTCGCCTTTGGCTGAGCTGACTGTCTTAAAGAAGTTGTGTGATCACCCGAGGTTACTGTCAGCCCGGGCTTGCAGTTTGTTAGGTCTCAAAGAAGGCAACTTCTCTGGTGGAGACGAAGATGAAGTCGTTCATTCTGATATCCAGGTTGATCAGGTGCCTCATGAATCCCTAATGCAAGAATCGGGGAAAGTGATATTCCTTATGGCTTTGCTTAAGAGATTACAAGATGAAGGACATCAAACTCTGGTGTTTTCTCAATCCAGAAAACTTCTAGACATCATAGAGCACCTTTTAAAGAAAGAGAATTTCAAGACTGTGCGTATTGATGGAACTGTTACTCATCTTTCAGAAAGACAGAGGCGAATTGACTTATTTCAACGGAGTCAGGGTGTCTCTGTTTTTCTCCTTACTTCCCAAGTAGGTGGAGTAGGTCTCACTTTAACTGCAGCAACTAGAGTGGTCATTTTTGATCCTAGCTGGAATCCTGCAACTGATGCACAAGCTGTAGATAGAGTTTACAGAATTGGGCAAAAAGAAAATGTTGTGGTTTATAGGTTGATCACCTGTGGTACAGTGGAGGAGAAAATATATAGAAGACAGGTTTTCAAGGACTCGTTAATAAGACAAACAACTGGGGATCAAAAAAACCCCATTAGATATTTTAGCAAGCAAGAATTGAGAGAGCTCTTTACGATAGGGGATTTTCGGAGTTCTGCAACACAATTGCAACTTCATTCTCTGCATGCTGGTCACAGAAAGACTGATAAGAAATTGGAAGAACATATTGCTTACCTGCACACTTTGGGAATAGCAGGAATCTCTGACCATGATTTGATGTTCACACATGATGTGTCTGTTCCTGAGGAGTCTGAGGTAGGGAATTCTCAGTATGTGCAAGAAAGGGTTCAGAAGGCTCAACTCCTGGTTGAATTAGAGTCTCAGAATAACGAGCTCTTACTGAACAACGCAAGAGCCAGACTTGAGGAAACGTGGCCAAAAGAACCTGAAAAATTTGCCAAATCAAAGGAGAAATTCTCTGAATTGAATGATCTTACACAAGAAGACTCTCTCCATTCTGGAATGGCAAATTTGAGCATTATTGAAGACATTGAGGCCTACGATCTCTCTGTTGTGAATGTAGATGTGTCTGGAAAACAATCGGATGTTCATGGGTCAGAACACAAAATGGATGATGAATCTATAACTACTTTTTCCAATGAAGGGTGCTGTGAAATGGAAATATTAAATACCAATAAACCTGCTGATAGGCATCCAGTTTTACCAGATCACACTCAGGAAACTGCAAAAGGTGATCGTGAGCCAAATCTAGATCAACTAACAAATGCTCAGATTTTACTGGAATCTTCCATCTTGCCTATTAGTCCAGAAAAGTCTATGGAATTGGGTCCTTATCTCATTAGCTTAGTCGGTGATTTGTCAGCAGGCCCAAGTGAAATGGAGAATTCTAGACCAAATGAGGCCAACTTAGCTTCTTCATTGCAGGAGGCTGGTGATTTCAATCTTTTCTTGGAAGACTCTCTAGAGAGTGAACAGAATCTTTCCAAGCAGTCTTTGGAGCTCACTGAAAGAGAGCCTAGCGTGAAGGATTTAGCAACTAACCCTAGAGGGCAGAGTAGCCCTCCACAGCTTGAGTATCTCTCTGATCAAGAAAGTGAACTGGAAGATGAAATAGCCCCTGTGAAAACGAGACACACGATGAAGAGGATTGTTTCAGATGATGAAGATGATTCTGTGACAGAAGAATTGTTACCCCCTTTTCCAAATCCATTACTAACACAATTGAGCTCAACTCCCAAAAACAATAGATCCCAGTCTGAATTATTTTTATCTGTAATATGTAGTGGTGAAAATGATTCTGCAATCTCTAGAAGATCCCTGGCTTCAAGGAGATCCCTTATTAATGTGGTCTTAGACCACGTTGAAGATATGGAAGAAGATGCCAGTAATAAAAAGGGTACAGACAAGTATTCAGAAGAAGAAGAAACAGCAGAGTATAGTCAAGAGTCTGAACATTCAGAAGAGGAACCTGTAGAAGAAATCTCACTGTCCCAAAGTGAGCCCTGCTCTTTGTCTGTGTCTCACTCACATTTAACCCAGAGTGCATCTGGGACCAGTCGAGATCCACAAGAAACGACTGCATACAATCCGAGTTCAGCTCCTGGAACAGATGAGTATGAGGCTCTTGTCAGGTGTGGAAAGGAACTGAAAGAGAGTGGGAAAATACAGGAAGCACTCAACTGTTTACTTAAAGCCCTTGATATAAAAAGTACGGACCCTGAAGTTATGCTCCTGACTTTAAGTTTATATAAGCAGCTTAATCAAACTTGAGAATGTTGTTTGTTTGCTGTACTTTAAAATCCACTGAGGCTTACTTATGCTTACTTTTCTAATTCAGTTTCTCCTAATTTAAGGTGATGTTTTGAATAAAGGATAGGTTCTAGTATGTTTAGGATGACAATTCAACTAACGTTTTATATTCCTTTTTTTTGTGAACATTTGTTACTCCCATCAAGTCTGGGGGGGGGGGAGGGTTGAGATTTTTGCTGCCTTTTGTTCTTGTGTGTTTCACTGCTGGACAGTCCACCTGGGACAGTATTGGTTTTTTACAAGGTTTTTTGAAGTTTACTAGCCAGTTGACCCTGTTCTGAAGTTTCCTTGGGTGGGGGGAGTTGGGAAAATAAAAAGTGAATTTAATTCAAATTAAATGTTACGTTCTCTTTGAAACTGGTGATATTGGTCAGTGTGCATGAACAAAAGCTGTCATTCAAAAGGGAATGGGCACTGCTAGTGCTTCACTCATTTTTGACTTGAGGATCAAAGCACTAACATGAAAAGTCATGACACACTTCTGTTAAACCTAAAAACCTCAACCTTAATACAGTTGTTCCCCTTCACTCAGAAAAGTCATTTGACCTTACACCTAGCTTGACACTTCACAAACACAAGAGCCACTTTTAGGATCAAAGTTGGAAGGAACCTCACAGTTGAATTCAATCCCCCTCATTTAACAGGCCGAGTGAGGTTCCACGAGTTGTCCAGGTTCACACAGCCAGGATTTGAATCTGGGTTTTGACTCCTGAGTCTGGCCCTCTGCCCACCATACTACCCCACTTCTTGTGTCCCTATTTTTCCGTGTTATTTTTAGGTTCTTACCTCTCCTGCTGGCTTTAGAGTGTGGCTAAAAGTAAGCACTTTCGTTTGCATATAATTGCAATTAATATTCTAAGGTAGTTGATCATCCTTTAGCTCAATCATTGCCTCAGTAACAGGATATTTAAAACAAGATTTTTAAGCTTGTTAATCAGTATATGTCCCTGATATTCAGATCATCCACCCTATACATGTCAATTTGGAGTATGAATGTAGAACTCTATGTCAGGGTGCTTGTTTGTCCCTGTCCCCTTGGGAGGAGAGAGACATCTTCAGGTTATACTAAGACCCATCCTGACCTCTACACTCTTTCCCTCAACTCCAAACTTTACTCCTCAAAACTACCTTCAGTTACCAGCCATTGCTCCCATATAGAGGTAGCCTCTGAAAACAGTGGAATTTATTGAACTCAGCAGGGGTGCAGGTTTGGGGAGCTCCTGAGACTTTTACTTTGATGTTTGCTGATTTATGGTCCTATATGAGTTACTGATACAGTTCAGCAGCATTTGGTCCTGTAGCAAGATGGGAGTTAAAGGGAGAATGACCAGGGAGGGGGGTGGGGGTGGCGGCTGGTGGTGGAAGGAGGGCAGCCAGAACACCACTGACTTGGCCTGCGTCTCTGGGGTTCTTGGCTTGCGTCTCTGGGGTTCTTGGCCTTTGTCCAGGCAGGGGAGGCTTCTAGGACCAGACCAGTCAGCCACTAACCCCTTGGTACGTGTTTCTTGCTTCCTCATTTGCAGCCTATTAAGGGCATTTTCCTTGCCAAATGACTGGTCTTAGACCCAGAGAACATCTGAAGGAAACACTTTGAGTGAGAGTGAGGAATGGGTGCAAGCTCTATTTTACAAGGGAAGGCTGAGTTCAAATCTCACCTCAGACACTTGACACTCACTAGCTGTGAGACCTTGGGCAAGTTACTTAACCCCAATTGCCTCATCCTGGGTCATCTCCAGTCATCCTGATGAATATCTGGTCACTGGATTCAGATGGATCTGGAGGAGAAGTGAGGCTGGTGACCAGCACAGCCCTCCCTCACTCAAAACAAAGTCAAGTGCAAGTCATGTTATCATTTTTCTGATGGCATGGTCTTCGGCAATGAAGGACGATCACGCAAGGGAAGATGTGTCTTTTGGGAGTGGGATGTTAGGAAACACCAGGTTTAAGAAAAACATCCGTCAGATATGACAGCAGCTAACTGGATGGCCCGCTGCAGACCTTTGCTATTGCTCCAGTCCACTCCTTATGGCTTTTGTGCCAGCTTTTTGGCCTCCCAACTTGGTCAACACACATGGAATCAAAATCTAGGTAAGAGGCCTACCTCTGCCATTTCCTAGGTATGTGGTTTTGGGTACATTACACAACTTCTCTGATGCTCAGTGGCCTCTCAAAAATGAGAGCTAGGTAAGATGACCTCTAAGGTCCATTTCAACTCTAGGGCCTATTGTCTTTCAGTTGAGTCCAATTCTTCATAACCCAATTTGGGGTTTTCTCAGCAAAGATAATGGAGTGCTTTGCCATTTCCTTCTCCAGTTCATTTTACAGATGAGGAAGCAGGCCAGCAGGGTGAAGTGACTCGCCCAGGGTCACACAGCAAGGAAGTGTCTGAGGCCAGGAAAATCAGTCTTCAGACCCGCCACTCTATGCACTGTAGCACCACCTAGCTGTCCCTATAGGCGTGGCCATTCTATTGCCCGGACCTAGATTGTAAGCATGGGTGAAACAATTCACACTTGTGTGGTGTTTCTTTTCCCCATGAGCCTGATGAGGTACGTAGTGAAATCAGTGTTGTTCCCATGTCCCAGATGAGCAAACAGGCTCCAAAAAACGAAGCAGTTTGTCCATGAGTGTGTATACAAGGTAGAGTTCAGAACTGGAGATCTGACATTCACTCTCCAATCTCCCACATGCTGCCTCTAACTGAAGAGGAGAGCAGGATGTGTGGCCTATGCTGCCCCCGGCCTTTACCACTTCCTCGGCAGCACCAAGGATGAGAGTAGGATTGACTAGCTTGGCTTGGTATGCAGTAGAGGCTTAGGAAATGCTTAATCTCTCCACATATCTTGAACTATATAAATGGTCTCTGAGGTCGCTTCCAACTGTGAGTCTGAAGTTGGCTGTATGTTACCAAAGATGACATGAGCAACTATTAAACACACACACACATATACACACACACTCACACACATATATACACACACACCCCTACATTTCCAACTTTGAAAGGCCATGGTGATGGGGCTCTTCCTTCCCAAGGGGTTCTGCTCTGCTGGAATGGCCAGAACCTACACAGATATCAAAATGTCAAGAGCTTTGGAGGTAGCTCTTGTCTGCAAGTGGGGGCTGAGATCTGGGGAGGGGCAGCACTGATTCTATATTCCCAACCTTTGGTTAACAGAGGAGAATGTGGTGAGGTAATGTGCTGGCAGTCAGTGAGTTTGTCCCTTGGGAGGCCTCAAAGAGACCATGGCTTTGGTTAGTAGACAACAGCACCTTCTTACATTTCTGTTCATTGGTCCCTTTGACAAATCCGTGATGCTTCCGTACCTCATTGGCCTGGGAGGAGGTTGGCTGTTGTGTTCGTTGTACTGTTAGGCTTAGCTCTGGCTTCCTCGTCTTTAAAGTGCCACACATGGATGTTGTGAAAATAAAGGAGCCTCGGTCAGTACCTAGGAAAAAGTTCCACTCTACATATGTAAAATATATGATTATTATCGTGAAAGTGGACAGGGTGAAATGGTTAAAATTAGATGGATTTGGTGCTCTTGAGTTCATGATTTCTATTGGACTCAACAAGTACTTAATAGGACTTACCAATTCTATAGCACCTACTACGTGCTAGGCACTGTGCTAAACGCTATGATTATCTCTGATCCTTGCAACAGTCCTGGGAGGTGGGTGTTACTATTATCTCCATTTTACAGAGGAAGAAACTGAGGCAGAGGTGAAGTGACTGTCACAGTGACCCCCACCATCTCTTTAACATACAAGTCACACAGCTAATAAGTGAGACCAGATTTGGACTCATGCCTTCCTGATGCCTGGCCCAGTGCCCTAGCCACTATGCTACCTGGCTCCTGATACATGCAAAGACAGGTACAAAGACGAAAAATGAAAAATATTCCCGTCTTCAAGGAACGTACATTCTACCCCAACACATAAGCAAGTAATTAAGCATAATATTCATCTGAGGAGTGAACAAGCACTAATAAACTAGGGGGATCAGGAAAGACTTCTTGTAGAAGGTAGCACTTGAGGGAAGGCACTCTAGGCAGGAGTGACAGCCTGAGCAAAGGTACAGAGGTGGGAGATGGGATGGTGAGATCAGGGAACAACGAGGATGATTTTGGCAGGATCATAGAGTGTGTGAAGAAGGGGAGCAACATTAGAGCTGGGGATTGGAGGGTAGAGGACAACAGAGGGTTGAACATGGTCAAGGTTGCAAAGGGAGGAAAATGAGGCAGGAATGATAGACTGGGAGAGGGGAAGGGGGATGATAGGAAGTTGTGGTCAGAAGAATGGCTGCATCCTGGAGGAAGGGCATTTACTATCTCTAGGTGACGGGGAGAGTTGGTGAACCTCGAGGGTAGGCCTCAGAGGACTTGAGGGGAGGGGCTATCTTTCCCGGCTATAAGAGCAGGTGTGGGAGTATAGAGGAAGACAGAGCCATTGCTGACCTTAAGGAAAAGGTGAATGGCTGAGGGGCTGATGATGGCCGACTTCACACGGATATAGATGGCCAGTCAGCAGAGGGAGGGCCTGGAAGTGGAATGATCAGCAAGGAGTCAGCCTACTTGTGGCCCAGGATGTCCAGGGTCATCAAGTCCTGGAGGAGTGGCATGGGATGGAGGGTCTTGCAGGGTTGGATGGCAGGGACTGGGGGGAGCTTTCCTTAAGTTCAGGAAGTTGACAGAGACAAAGGGAAGTTGGTTAATAGTAGAATGGCCATTTCAGAAGACACAACGAAAGAGGAGGGAAGAATAGAAAGGGGCTGAAGTGGATGGAGATGAAAGAGTTTTCACATAGGTAGTCTAGAACTGAATGACAGAGATGAGCTAGTCAGAGAACCAGTTTACTGGGGCTTCCCCACTATGTAGGGAAGGTGCCATTATTAATCCTATTTTACAGTTGGGGAAACTGAGGCAGGCAGTGAAGTGACTTGCAGGGTCACACAACTAGTAAGTGTCTGAGGCCGCACTGAACAAGGCTGACTTCAGGCCCAACGCTCTGTGTACTGTGACAGCACCAGTATGTTTCTCAGACACCAGGGGAAAAGGGAGATAGGGCCACTCCATTGTGCTGCGGAATCTGTGCTTTTCTCAGGTTTGGGGCTTCTGGGCCTAGCAGTAGCTTCAGCCTTCCAAATCCTTCCTTGGGTAAAGACCTGAGGCTGCAATGCTGTTGCAGTGACTCCTAGAAAAACATCCACAAAGTCTGGCCAGAAGCTAAGCTGGTCATCTCTTTATCCTTGGGTCTAAGACTGAGCTGAGAGGATACCTTAATGCTACAGAAATTGTGTCAGAACCTATCTATCTGCAAACTTGGTAGAGTACATCTGCTTTTCTCCGTCGCCTCATCTCCACTGACAGTCATCACTCCTTGCCCAGATCACTAGAATGCGTTCCAAATGTGTACCCCTCCCTCCAATTCATCTTTTGCACAGCACTAAGCTGCTCAAACCCTCCCAAGGCTCCCTGGTGCCTGAAGAATAAACTCCTTAGCTTGACATGCCAGCCTTCCACAAGCTGGCCCCAACTTACCTTTCCACCATTACTTCATGACCGCCCTTCACATACTACAATTGATCTAAACTTGTCCAATCCCCTTATATTCCCTTGCATCTATGCATCCCCCCACTCCCCAAATCAGGAAGCTCCGCGTAATGAAATCTTTCCCTCTCTTTTCAGGTCAGCTCAGACACCACTTACTATCTGAAGCCTTTCTACATCACTCCCTCCTCCCATTTTCCTAGAGCCTTTGGATCATCCCATTCTACTGTATATGTTACCCATGTTGTTTGGGTCTTACCTCTCCACTCCTCATTACATGGCAAGTTCGTTAGCATCACGAGGTTTAAAACTACAAAGACCCTTGGAGATCATCGTGTCCAGTGTCCTCATTTTGCAGCTGAGGAAATAAAGGTTAAATGACTTGCCTAAGGTCACACAGGTAGTTAAGTAGCAGAGCTAAGGTCCTCGGACCCCAAATCTGGTGCTTGTCTCACTAAAATCCACTTGTGGGCAAGGAGAAGGCCCACCAGTTAAAGGAGCGCACCTGAATTCTGTTGGGAGCCACTGACAGAAGATCCAGCCAGGGTTGTGGGCCAACAATGAATCCATAGCTGGGGTCCATCTTCCTAAAGCCCAGGTTGAATGATGTCAAACTACCCCCCACATTTAACAAATTCCAGCAACTCCCATCACCTCTAGGATTGAATATAAAATCTTATTCGTCATTCCAAGTCCTCTGAAACCCAGCCCCTTCCTCTCTTTGCATGCTCTCTGTGCTCCGTTTCCCACCTGCACAATTTCCATTGGCCACCCCCAAGCCTGGAGCTCTCATTTCTGCCAGTCACAGGCTGGGCCCTCTCCCTGTTGATTGCCTCCAATTCATCTCGTCTAACTCACTAGTACATAGCTGTTTGCAATGTTGACTCCTCCTGGGGGCCCCTTGCGGGTAGGGACTGTCTTCTTTCTTTGTCCCCAGTGCTTAGCACAATGCCTGGCGCACAGTAGGTGGTGAATTGATGCTGACTGACTTAACAGGTATGAAGTGAGAGTGCCCCACCACATCAGGAGAAAGTGAGGAAGGCCTCGAGTATGTATCGGGTGGAATCTTTGTAGCAAATGTATGGGAAGTCATAAATGAACAAGAGATGCAAAAGAATTTACCTAGTGGCCTTCTGTGCCCTTAGGTGGCAGGCTCTGTAGGTGAGTCCTAACGCACCTTTTATTACATGTTTAAGGGAAATGTTCCAGCTGGAGATATCTGAGGTAGTGGGAGGCACAGACAAGAGCAGAGTACAAGAGCAGCATCATGAGCAGGCTGGGACACCTCCAAACTAACTCCAAGAAAAACCTAGAAGCCTTGGGGTTAATCCATTCTAGGGCAGAGCCGCTAGTTCAGCTTGGAGGCATGGTTGCTCGCTCAGATCAGAGGGATCTTTGGGAGCAGTTCCTGGATCCAAGCTGATCAGCTATATTAGGGGGAGGGAAGGTCACAAGCAGGGAGGTGGGAGCTACAGCACATAAAAGAGTTAGACAGGAGGGAGTTCTGGAGATGGAGCAAGACAAGAGTGAGGGGGCACACCAGGAAAAAGAAGGGACGTGGCTTGGGAATGGACAGCAGAGCGTCTGAGGCAGGCTGTTCTTCTGAAAGCAGGCACATCTATTAAACAGGGCCTACCCCAAGGCTTTTCCAGGCCAGGAGAATCTCCAAGGCAAAGCTCGTGTTCCACGTGCACAGCCTTCAAGAACCTGGGATCACCTTTATACTACCATGGAGATGGGGGAGAGGGAACAAACATTTCGATAGCTTATTATCATGGTACATAAATGTTATCTCATTAGTCCTCATAACAACCCTGGGAGATAGGTGCTGTTATTATCCCCATTTTGCAGTTGAAAAAACGGATGCATGCAAGGGTTAAGTGACTTGCACAGGGTCATACAGCTAGTAGGGAACCGAGGCTGCATTTGAACTTAGGGCTTCCTGACTCCAAACCCAGTGCTGTATGCACCATGGCACCCCCTGGTGACCTCTATAGCCCTGAGGCATTACAGAAGAACTTGTGTCCCTGAAGAAACTTCTTGATATACTGTCTTAACCATTCTGATTTCAAGCACTGATAACAGAGTCAATAAAATACATGGGCTGTTCAGCATCTTGAAAAGAAATCACAAAAATCAACTCATTTATCGCAGTTTATTTTCTCCCTTCCACCATGATAATATGGTACCCAAATTTGGTTTTCACCGGGGGGTCTGTGTACACGGGCTTGTCCAGGCCACTGACAGGCAAGGCGAAGGCCGCTTCTTGGAATGGGCCTACCATGGACCCTCTTGTCATCCAGCCCAAATCTCCCTGAAAAAAAGAAAAAGAGATCCATTGGACACAATTATCTTCCTCAAAGAAAAATCTGAGACCTTCATAAAGGCTCTGCAAAGATTTGGGTCACAAGACAAAGGGGAAGTTCCTGATTAAGCCCTGCAGCAGCATCCACTCAGTGGGTCCCTGAGAGTGGCCACAATTCAAACAAAGCTCCAGACGGAGAGAGGAGACTGGCATCTTTAAAGCCAGTTTTCACCTTCCCCTCAGTGGGCATTATGTTTGAGGGGACAACCCAAAGAGGATGGTTACATCCACGGAGGTTCCCGCCCATATCTGCAGGGGGCCCTGCCCACTTCCAGTTCTTTTTGGCTGAGGCCCTGAACTAGACACATATTCTGTCACTGGATGATGTGTGCATTGGCATACTGCAGCCGGAGGAATGAGAAAAAGATTGAGTGTTAGGGTTAGGATTAGGACTGAGGCACAGTGCCAGTTGGTAAGAGATAGGTACCCCCTGCCGGGCTTTATCTTCACTGTACTGAGAGGCAACTTCATTGAATCTCACTCCAGACTTCAGTTTTTCCATAGCCTCCATGATTCTGCCATGCTTTTCACACAGAATATGTCGGACCTACAAGACAAAAAGGAAACCCACGGTACTTTCCATTACCCCAAACCCTTTATTACAGTATAAGAATCAATTGTGTTATCCTGACTCATGAGGTGGTAACTGAAAAAAGGGCTGTCAGTACCTTTCACAGCTATGGGCAACACGTGAATTCTTAACCCGGAGACCTGCCTCCTTGAGGCCACAAGGCCTCTATGTCTTCAAGTGCAGCCCTTTGATGGATTTGTTCTGTGAAGTTTGGATTCAATCTTAACCTCTCTCTTAAGCAAATGAGGCACAGAGATGATCACAGAAAGCAAAACAGAACATTTTGATTACATAAAACTGTCAGGCTTTTTGTAAAAATGAAAATGCATCAAGGGAAGAAAATCTTTGTGCTGAGTATCTGGGATAAGGGTTTGGTATCCAAGATAGACAGACACTTAACAGAAATATATAAACCCCCAAGTCATCCCCCAAGAGCAAAGAGGCTAAAGGACTAAACAGCCCAATTAACAGCACATATATGAAACAACCTCAAACCCTAAAAACTGGCCAAGATGACAAAAGATGGGAATGTGAATGCTTGCTGACTTGACTATGCATTGGTAAAGTCACCCTCCAGACCACGGGCCTCAGGATTATCTTCTGGTTTTGTATCAATTACTGCATGCTTTCTAGCACCAGGGTTATCTCAAAACCAATTCCTGGAGATCCATAGTTGTTTTGCACAGTTGAATTTTTTCCCCCCAGCATTTTTTGCTCCTGTAACACCACTGCTTCAACTTTACTAATTATTATGAATCAACAGATATACTTAACTGTTTTTTGTCATTTTAATCAGACTAAGTGATTCGCGGGAGGTGTGGCTTCCCAAGAATCAAAGGAGGAGGGGGATTGTCAAATTGAAAACTGAGTTTAATTCTATTTTTAAGGCTTAGTCGGATTGGCATAGGCTTTAATGGGTAAATCCAAACTCCTTCACCACTTCACTTTTCCCAGACATTCTAGAAACTTGCCTAAAGCCAAGCTAAGGCAAGCCTTATTATCATCAATATATGATATTATATAATCGTTCTATTGTGAATGGAAATCAACACCCTTGTATTGTCTAAGTTTGTACCTCACCACTTGTTACCCACTTATCCCAAACTCAATTTCCTTTGTAACTTGACCCACTGCTCACTTAAGTCAAATTCAAGTTTATTCAATCAAAGCCATGGCAGACTATACCCTCTGCCAGGGAGCCTTGGGCTCGTGACTCAAATCCCTATCTTGGCTGTGGTTAAGGGGGTTTTAGAAGAGGAGGGCCAAATAATGTCACCTCAATTTTGACTATAGTGCAGTCAGCCAATCAGAAGGTTCATCTATGCTGCTCTCCTAACTAACATTCATTGGTGACTGCTTGGTTCATGCTGGGGGCCAGGGAAGAGGATGGTTCTTTGGGAGAGAAAAGGGAGAGAATACTTCAGGAAATGTAGGTGATATAAAAACGAAAGATATTGATAAAAAATGTTTTTAAAGGCAAGAAAAATGACCTATTGAGTCAGGCTAGAGTCTCAAAGTGCTGTGGTGGGAGGATGCTGGCAGCAGATTGAAGAGAACAGGCATTTCTGTGGCACCCATCATAAGCCAGGCACTTAATAAACATGATCTCCTTTGATCCTGGGAACAATCCTACAAGGTTGGCGTTACCATTATCCCCATTTTACAGTTGAAAAAACTGAGACAGAGATGAAATGACTTGTTCAGGGTCACACAGCTAGGAAGTGTCTGAGATTAGATTTGAACTCAGGTCTTCCTGATTGCAGGCCTGATCTTCTGTACACTGTGGCATCCCCAGCTGCCTCTTAATTCCAACACGGACATTTCTAGGAAAGTCTAGAAAAGGAAGAGGCTTTGCTTACATCACTGAGTTTAGAGGGTGGAGAAAGACCCTAGTCTTCTTCTAACTGTTTCCCGTAACAGGCCCTGGATGAGCTCAGCCTCTTGACATTCTCCCATTTTCCCCTTTGGTCTGTTGAATCACTCCACTTTTTTGCCCACCAGGTGGCACATCCAGGGGAGAGTCTGTAAACTTTGTCAAAGGGAACCCTTGCTAGGCTTCACTGACTGTCATTTTCCTAAAACAGCACATTCATGTCCTGAAGAACGTTCAGAAAACCAAGTCATCTCCCCTTGAGGTTTGGCTCGGTACATACACTCAGTTCATTTCCCCACTGTCTTGTTTCTATGGATGCCTTCTGTTTTTCCAGTCACATTCACCTCCAAACTCTCCCCTCCCTTTCCCTGCTGGGAGCCAT
The DNA here is from genome assembly GCF_028372415.1 of Notamacropus eugenii. Classification (NCBI taxonomy): domain Eukaryota; kingdom Metazoa; phylum Chordata; class Mammalia; order Diprotodontia; family Macropodidae; genus Notamacropus; species Notamacropus eugenii. Next base: position 99,662,520 of record NC_092879.1, on the reverse strand, counting down.
CCCTTCTAATAAATAAGACAGAGAGAGGGAGGAAAAGCAGGTCAGCAAAACTAAGCACGATTTGATTCAGGACAAGGCATGCCAGACAGGCCCATTTCTTTCTTTCCATCTGCATTTCTGTGCTGGCTTTGCCTACTGCTTTTTGAGTTCTGCTGCCCTCACTTACAAAGAACAAGCCGATCTCTAAAGCCCAGACCCTCCCACACGGCCCTTTGCAGAGGCGGGACATGTGTACTACATGGTCCACGTTTTCTGACTTTTTTGCCTGCAGGGCTTCTGGTGATTGTTCTAGACGCTGACGTTGTAGACATTGTGCAGAACGTCTTCTTGGCTCTGCATCAGTTCATGGACAGCTTTCCTTCCATCCTTCTATTTATGACACACATCATTTCTTTACAGTGCAGCAACATTCCAATACCTTGATAACATCCCCCAATTGATGTTTTCAATTCTTTGATGTCACAAAAAGTGCTGCTATAAACATTTCATGTATATGGGTTTTTTTGACTGACCACACTGAAATTGGCAAGGGGGATCTGATTCATTTTCTTAGCATGATTCTAGATTTCCTTCCAGAATGGCTGGACCATTTCACAGCTCCATCAACAGTGCATATTAGTGTACCTGTCGTCATGACTAAAAGTACTATATTTGAAATGCCTGTTAATAATGTATAGGGTTTTCTTAAGCCCTAATAAAACACTTCAGAAGACAAAGATGAGATCATTATAACTCACCTTTACTGCATTTCCACCACCTTTGGGACCCTGAGCCTTCTTATCTGCACTGTCACTCCCGGAAGCTGCTCCCCCTTTACCAAAGAGAAAAATGACATTTATTTAGGTCACGCTGTGCCATGTCCTGCCCCCACCCCCCACCTTATGAACGTCTGCAAACATCAAAACCAGAAAGCAAAGATTGGCAGGGGTGTCACTGTCTGGGTAGCTTTTGATGAGCTCTTTATCTTTGCTACAATTTGGGGGTGAGTGATAGTATGTACTCAGAAGTGACAGTGATAGAAAACTAAAAAGCACTGATCCCATCTTTTAAAAGTAGGCTTTCTTTTCCTGAAATCGGAACTGTCCTAGAAAATCAGCATTGCCATGTCTCTACCCTATCTGCTTCTTCCTATTTTCCAACTCTAAACAAAACAGATCGATTTCATTAATACAATGCACAGAGTTAGGTCAATACGTGCATTTTCTCTTATGGGACAGAAAATGCATAGCTCAACAGTGTAGAGAGGTACTTTCTGAAGTAACAGTTCCAGAGGGTGCCACTATCAAGAAGTAAGAGGACCAGATAGAAGAGGCCAGAACAACCAAAGAGTTTGAGGTCAGCAGTTTCTGGAAGGCAAATGGTTAGTCAGGAAGATTCTCTTTTTCTCTACCAAATAAGGAGAACTAGTATTTTCATAGCACTTTCAGGTTTCCAAAGTGTTTTAACAAATATAATCTCATTTGATCCTCACAACTAACCCTGGCAGGCAGGTGCTCTCATTACTGCCCCCCTACTCACCAGGCCCAAGTTCCTGACTCCACTGCCTTCCTGCACCACCTACCGGCCTCAACAAAAGAGTCATCCCCGTAATGTAGTGTCTTCACAACTTTAATATTAGATGTAAGATTCATTAAAAAAAAACCCCAATGTTTTATTGATGCCTCATTTTTTACATCATAGCCATTTCTGGATATCCTCTTTGGATACTCACACACTCAAACTCACACCCAGAAGATGAACCTTTTTTTTGAAAAAAGAAAGAGCTGCACAAAATCAACCACCCCAGAGACTGTGATTATCACTGTATGCAACTTTTTATCCACAGTCCCAGGACATCTCCAAGTAAATGAAAACAGGAATTCTTTTTAAAAATTCCTTTGAAGTCATGGAAGGAGGGGTCAATTTTAATACACCAAGTTAACATGAGTATTTGACACTGAAATTTTGAGAACTAAAATTTGCTTAGGTACATTTTTCTGTCAAAATCAATGTGTAGTTTAAAAAGATGAACATGAAATTTTGCATATTTCTACTGTAAAGCAATAACTACCCTTAAATACTAATAATTAAATAAACCTACAAAATGATGTATAAAATCTTACATGAAATTCTCAGTGTTTAACAAAGTGGAATCTGCTGAATTATTAGATACCAATGTTCATTCCTACTTTCCACCAGGGTGTATTTGTACTTTTTCCAAGTCAATCTCTAAGTCTAACCTTTGTTTGCTTTAAGATATACAGATATAATATATATAATATTTAAATGTGTGTATGTGTATGCATAGCTGCAGTTACTGTATATACAGTTTTGGTTCTGCTTCACCCCCCCCCCCCCCCCCCCAGCAATACCTTCCTATTTGCCTGAAATTTTCAGATTTGTACTTTTCATGGAACTCTAGCATTCCATTAAATGACAAAATTCATTTAATCATCTTCCTATTACTGGATGTGCATTACTGCCAGTTGTTTTCAACAGGTAGGATCATCTTTGCAGAGACAAGTCCCACCCACCTTCCTTTTCATTATATTTTAGGCTAAAGTCCTGACAACAGCATCACTGGATAAATAGGAATCAATTTCATGATTCTTCTTACACATGGCCACACTTTCCTCCAAAAAGCTCCCACAAAGTCTGCAGTCTGACCAATGGTGTATTAGAGTTTGAAAATTCTTTTTAGTACTAGAATTTCCTATGTTTTGTTGGATCATGTTTTCATTTCAGTATATCTGGACCAACTGTGTTTCCCGTATATAGGATGTTGTTTGAACCTGTTTTGGTTTTTTTTTAAACCCTTTCTGTGACTCGGTTTCATTTTAATGTTTGGTACGCTTACATTTAGTTGTTTTTTTTCCCAATCAGGACTAAAAAGGAACTAATGGATGCTTGTTTTCTAATTCTGGTTATTCTGAAGTTAATTCAAATTTTATGACATCCTACATCCACTTCATTCCCTGGGCAGAAAGGTCTTTAAGGGATTGTGCTGTCCCCATCTCATCCCCTTTTCCTGTTTCCCTCAAATAACTCAATATTCCAAGAGTTCGAACCTTTAAAATGAAAGCAGATTTATCCTGGATGACTTCCGTCTAACCCCCATACGCTATCTCGAAGTTACTGAAGATGGTGTGCACCCGGCGTCCACCTCTGACACCTGCAGTCTGACCCTACAGCCGAGTCATTTTTGCTGAACAGAGAGGGGTAGTGCGGGGAGCTCCCCAGCTAAAATGACAGACTGGGGGTGTAGCGCTGGAGGATCCCCCCCATGAAGTGACAGGCTCAAGGGTGAAGAATGCGGGGAGCCCCTCCATGAAATAGGCTGGGGGGGGGGGCAGAGAGAGCGCGGAACAACCCCCCTTAAGTGACAGACTGAGGAAATGGAGGGAGCTGGGAATCTCTCCTCTCCCCCCGCACCCCTCCCCCTGCCCGCGAAATAATAAGTGTGGAGCTGGGGGTGGGGGAAGGGAAGGCGCGGAGGGAGAACGAGAGCGTGAAAAAAGGAAGGAAGGTGCAGGGACGCAAGTCTAAGGCCTATGAGGCCTTTGAATTTGGTCTTGGAGACACGTGGAGAGGAGACACAGGAAGCCTCAGCTCCAAGACCCCTCGGAACGTCTTACCTTTCCCTCCTTTGCTGGAGCCGCTCTTCCCTTTAGGCGCCATCTTTCCGTTTTGCTGCCACCGCCTCCGTACGTACTTCCGGCTATCCGATTGGCGAATGCGGTTGGAATTCCTCCAGGGGTGTCCAATGATATGCCCGAAGAGCGCAATCACCATTTGGCGGTCACCCAAGCTGTACGGCAATCAGGCAGTGGTTGAATCAGCCACGGAGGCCGGGTCCTTCGATACTCTGACCAATGAAATAGAAGCTGGGAGGGATAGGGCGGGTGGCTAGTGAGACCGGTAGGGGCGGGAAAAATCAGGTCACGGCTTCTATGCCCCGCCTTCCTGGAGTTTCCCTTCCGGGGCGTGAGAACGTAGCTATGCGGGAAGTGGGGCGGCTCAATCCCAACTTGCCCCGCCCCTCCTCGCCAGGCAGAAGTTGCGATATATTGATTGGTCGGGTCTGAGACATAGCTAGTGTGCTCTGAGGGTAGATTGAACGAGATCTTATTTTACTTTTCACTTTTTAAAGTTTTCTTTTTTTCTCGATGTTTAATATGTAAATGTGTCTTGCATGACTTGCCATATATAATCGATATCATATTGTTTGCCTTCTTAAGGAGGGAGGAAGGGAGAGAATTTTGAACTAAATTTTTTTTGATGAATACTAAAAAAATAAAAATAAAAATTAAATTAATTATTGGGTCTTAGAGCTGGAAGGGGACTTAGAGAGCATCGAGTCCAAACCCATCTGTTTACGGAAGAGAAAACTGAGGCAGCGGGAGGGGGGGGGAGGAAGGTGACGAGCGTCGGAGGCGGGATTTGAACCAGGCGTCTGGGACCCCATGCCCTCCTCCCCTTTTCTTCCTCCTCGCACTGTATCACTCAATTCCATTTAACCAGCCTGATTAGGCACCAAGGTCGAGTACCTGTATGGAGAGCTTTATAGATGAGTGGGATAGGTTTAGTGAAGACTTCTCAGATTGTAGTTCTTCTCCCAGGGGTGAGGTAAGACTGAGAGGCTCAAGGTTACAGTATTTTTAGAGTGGAATAATTCCATATAAGGATATAAAACTGTGTAGTGTATTAGGGTCTCAATGATTGGATGAAACTTACATAATTCCTCGATGTCTTCATTTCAAAAGGGATTGGTTACATTTCCCGTCTAGAATGTAAGATCATATTCTCAGCCAACGAGGATAACGGTGGGTGGAGGGAGGTGGGTCTTGCGTTAGGGTCTATAAATATCACTGCTTCTTCTTTGTCTTCGGCTTTCCTACTCCTGGTGAGCTGCTGCAGGATTGTCCCGCTTCTCTTCTCCAGAATCCAATAAATAAACTTTCTATCATCACTTTGAGAGACTTCTGAGTAATGAATCAAGTAGGGATCTGAACCGTCCCACACACAGACATTATTTCCTTTGGGTCTTACCAAGGGAGGCACAATTTTTCATTGATAAGAATTATGTTTCCCATTTTACTGATGAGGAAACAGGTTCGAAGACACACCAAGTCACTTCCCCATGGTCACATTCTAGTGTTAGGGACCTTATTCAAAACCTTGCTTATTGGACCTTGACTTCTGGGTTCAAAGTAATACCAATTTATAATATTAACTTATTTGTGAAATCTTACAGGGAAGAATGTATGTAGAGATAAATAAACATACAATAAGTTCAGGTAAGGGCAAAGGAGAGACTCAGATAAAGGTGTGTAGGGGGATTGGAAGGGGCAGAGAGAGGGATCCAGGAGGAGAAAGTGCCTAAACCTTAAAAAGAGAGACAAATGTAGGAAGGATGTGCATTGTGGGTATCAGTGGATCTCAGTCTTTCCAGGCACACTGTCATCCTAAGCTGTCACAACAGGTGAGGGTTCCATAGAATTCCTCTTCATTTTGGACCCAAGCTTGCCATGAACTCAGTTAACTTCATTAACCCTCATTACCTTCAAGAATGGTCAGCTTCTGGAGGGCCTCAACTGAGGCAAACTTAATATGCAACAGCAAAACTTCAGATCCAACACCAGACTGGAATTCAGGACAGTGATTATTTATTTATTTTCGCAAAAGATGCCTTAATAGCTGTTGATTCATTAAGTACCACTAGTTCTTGTGATGGGAGGGGCTGGGGGGGATTTCCCTCTCCTCTAAGGAAAATGGAAACCTCTCTACCACTTAGGAGACTCTCTTGCAGAATTTCTGGGGCCCAAAATAAATTTCATCAGCTTTGTTCGACTTTAGTTTATTTTTCTATTTTAGAAATAAATTTTCTACTTGAATGACTCAGTCTAATTTTCATCCCCTTCATTTTTCATTCTTTTCCTTATCATACGTATCTTATGCCTCATCAGACACATCTCAAAGTGAACAACCATTCACTCTTCCAGTTTAGAAACTGGTCCAGAATTTTTCTTTGGTTTGAAAACTTTTATATTTTGTTCTATTTTCCAATAACTAACATTAATTTTCTCTCCCTCCCACTTCCCTTTACAACCATGTCTCATTGGACATCTTGAGTCTGTCACCTCTCTGTCTGGAAGTAGCTAGCAGAGCTCATCATCATTGCTCTGAAATACTATCGATCAGAACACTGAATTATTTTAGAGTTGTTAGCCTTTGTGGTCATTGTGTACAACTGTTTTCCCAGTTCTGTTCACTTCACTCTGCCTCAGTTCATATGACTTCTGAAGTTTCTCTGAAACCATCTCCTTCATCACTTCTTGTTGCAAAATGATATTTCATTACATTCATATACCAGATTTTACTCACCAATTGATGGGCACTTCTAAGTTTCAGTTTTTTTTGTCTACTACATAAAGAGTTGCTATATTTTTGTACACCTGAGTCCTTTTCCACTTCCTTTGATCTCCTCAAGGTTCAGGCCTAGTAGTGGTATTGTATGTCTACAAAGTACCCCTCTAAACTGTCATTCAAATCTCTTTATTGTACAAGGGCCTCTGTGGGCCCAATAGCTGTCCCATAGCATCATGCCATGCACCTTATCTCTTCACAACAATTCAATTCCTTAAAAATCAATTGGACAAATTAACTGTGTCCTCTGTGTAAGGATCTAAAATTGATTAAAAATATTAAATATTAAAAATATTTCCCCTTGGAGGCTTTGGCAGACATGGAAAGAAGGAGGATGAGACATGTGAAAAGAGAATATCACTTTTACTATCAGCCAGAGGAAACATGATTAGACAATTTATAGTGTAAAATTGATCAGGAAACACAAATGATTTACATTCACTACCACGTGGTTGATATAAGTTTGGAATGACGAGTACAGTGAGCACGATGCATGCCTAATATCTGATGGACTTAGAGGCTGAAAAGCAAAGGGAGCAAAATGAAATTCGACCTCAAAGTATGGTAGGAAAGGTGAGTATTACCGAGAATTTGGAGGTGGCCACTGGCACAACTCAGTCAAAGAGCATGGAAGATCCTTGAGGGCAGGGATTATTTCCTTTGGGGCTTTGTAGTCCAGGGTCTAGCCTGGTGCCTGACCCATAGCAAGGACTTACATGTTTACTGAATGGTGGAACTGAAACCAAGGTTGCTATTGAATGTGACCATTTGAAAATTGCTTTAACTAAGGCAGAAAGTTACAATCAAATACACTCTTGCCTTTTGCTCCCAAGGGTTAAGCCTCCAAATGAAGACAAGAAAGAAAAGACTTTCCCTGCCAAACAAGCTGACACCATTAAAAGGAGAGTCACCACATGAGTTTAGAAAGTTGTTTGTCCTCAGTTTCCTCATCTGTGAGACAGAGTTCCCATTCAGCTCTCTGATCTTTGGCATTATAAACAGATGTTTTCTTCTCCTAGGCTGGAGTACTTTTGATGTAGCAACACACAGCCAACATACTTGATGGGTACAATTGACAATTTGCCACCTGATCACAGGGTAACCCATCAGATGGCATGTATCTGTGTGGTCCCATCTGCTTGCCTTAATATCGGAAGTAATACTGACTATCTGGGCTTTGGGGCAGTTGATAGATGGCTTAGGACATAGCCATGACAATGACTAAAGTGACAGTCAAAGGTGGAGCCAGCGTCCTAGACATATGGGGTTGGAGGGGACCCAATCATCTGCCCTATTCAAGAATTTCCAAAATGACATTTCTGACAGATGTTCCCATAGCCTCTGGTCGAACCTGTCCAGAAGCTAAGAGGTCACTACTTCAGGAAGTCTTTCTTTCTACTATGCAAAGTCACAACCTGCTTCTAAGTCACTTTTAATCACCACTTCTCATTCTGCATCTCCTCCTGCCTCTACAGGACCGCCCTTCTGAAGCATGATGGCAATGTCCATATTCCATTGGACAAGAAACACTGTTTCTCTAGGCTCAAGTGCCCAAGTTGCTCCAACTGGTTCTCATGTGATGGTTCCAGAGCTGTAACTAGCAATTTTGACACCCAGAACCATTCATGGAGGAATAGGAGCAAAGATAGCAGCAAAGCACTGCATTAGGGCAGGGCTGGCTCAAGGAGGAAAAAGCTTGCTTGGAATACAGTTGTTGAGAGGAAGTATGCCATCGAATAGCTTCCTATCTTACCTGCTAATTCTGATGAAGAGATGCTAAATTCATTTTTTTCTACACTTCAGATCAACAGTCTCCAAATTTCCATTCCCTAGGACAAGGACCTAGTTGCCCTGCCCTAGTTATGCTTCTCCATGATTTACAGTCACAGTCAGGAGAGGGAGGTGCAAAGGTCTGAGGGAGCTATCAGTTGGCTGGCACCAGAGTGATGTGGAAAGAAAGTTTCTACGGCAAATCAAGAATTAATTTCATTTATGCACACAAAGAAAAATCTAGCTAAAACAGCCTTCCTGTCTTGGGCATCTGGAAATAATCTCAACCCATTTGGAGTGCAATGAAGCTTAAGTCTGCAGGCTGCAAGCACCTTAAGACTTAGACTCTGAAGAAGGACTATTGGGAGTCATCTGAATTCTCCCTTTTCTGCTCTCAGCTGTATCAGTGTTCCACTTCCGTTCTCACCCTTATCCAGTCCTCAGTCTAGCAGAGAAATGGGCTCCTGCCCAGAAAAGCTGCTTAACTACAGGATTCCCTTATATTCACCCTGGAGCACCCTCTTCATGCAGTGAATCAGCTACAAGCCCAGTAGTCTAATGAATAAAGCATTACATCACTCTTGGAAGTCATTCAGCAGCATCGTGCTCATATTTTGTAAATGGTATTTACAAGAATCTTTGATCAGGAGTTCATAACTTTTAACCTTGGCTTTTAGTGTCTCATGTATGCCATGGGTGTCAATGAGCACTCTATTGGTATCCTCACAATGGCCACAGAACATGAGGAAGGCCCCTAGCATATTAAGAGGACCTCTTATAAGTGAACTTAATGGGAGGACATGGATAAGCATTACACAGGATGGGCAGACTTGGAGGGGTAGTGATCTACAGTGTTGGAGGGAGGACCCACAGCAGTGGGGTCATTGATCCATTGGAGGAATGGACCCTGTATGTGATAAAGGCCTCTCCTGAAGCCTCATGGTGATTTGCAGATGCCTTTGGGTTCTTGAAGGCAGTACTGATGGGGCCCAAACTCTGGGAGGGTCAAACAAATTGGAAAAGGCTCTAATCTGGGCCTGAGTATGGGCTACGTGTCCACTGTAGATGGCCAACATAGCTAAACGTGGAGAGATTCAGCAGCAAAAACTGACTGGAGGTGGAGGAGGGAAATGGAGTTTTTTTGGTCTCAGCAACTCACAAAAGATCACCTGGGTCTAATGAGGCACAGAGAGGTTGCCATGTGCACTGCACTTACACTGATCATCTCATGATCACTTTGATCATGCCGGGCCCCAGGAAGCTTTTGTCTGCTTGGAATTTATCACAAGCTCCCTGATCACTATTGGCACCATTGACCTTGTTCCTCAAAAATAAAATAAGATAGAAATCACACACACATGCATACACACATGCACATACATGCACATAAACATATAAACACATGCACATACATGCATGCGCACGTGTGCACACACACACACTCTTTGGCAAACCCTTCTGTCTTGTTGATTTTGGTGTTCAAATAAACACACGTTTGGCCAAACTTTTGCCAAGATTATCCTCGTCTCTGAGACAAAATCCCTTTCCCAATAGCATCTTACCACATACAGGCAAAGGTAGGGAGGAGGCTGGCGTTTGGGGGTGGGCTTCTTTACCCATCAACTTGAAGGCAATGTGAAAGGAAGAAATAAATGCAAGGACTGCTGATGACAGCTCCGAAGGATGTGGGGAAAGAAGAGCTTGGTGCATCTGTTGGGCTGGGGAAGTTCCAAGTACAATGGACAGACACCCCCAAGAGACATGGATGGCAATGGGACAATTCCATCTTCCCTGGCTGGGACATTCACAAACTTTTTAAATGCTCCTGTCATCCAAATCCAATGGAGAATAATCTTTCCACATTAATGACATAATATTAACAGTGACACTTGCTCCCTGGATTTTGGGTACCACTGTTGGGAATTCCTGGATAGATATGATATTGACCAGTAGAGGGGGTCACCTTAGTGATCCTTCCTCCAGGGCAGGTTTTGATAAAGAGGAAGGGGGAGACCATGAGGGTACTGAGCATCTTGGGAAAGGGGAGAAAGTTGAGGGGAAAACCAGGCAAACAGGACACTGGGCCTTTCCTAGATTCCAGCTACTTTGACTTAGCTTGTGCCTGGAGAAAAGCAGGTTCACTAAATATATGGTGAATCCAATGGAACTTCCTAAGATTCAAAGAATCTTGGATATCAAGCTGGCCAAGACCAGAGAGGCCCGTCTAGTCCAATGCCCTCATCGGATAGAGGAGAAGTTAAGTGTCAGAGGCTGACCCTGTGACTCCTGAGCTAGGCCTCCCTTCCCTACACCATAGTGTTGGGCCCTGGCCAATAGAATGGAAACTCCATGAGGTCAGGACCTTTATTTTTACTTTTGTCTATCTCCAGTACCTAGCACAGTGCATTGCACATAGTAGGAACATAGTAAATCTTTATCAAATTGACTTGCATTTATCTCTCCTGTTGGGATAGCTGACCACCTGGACCATTGCTCTTAATGAATCAAATAACATTTCCTGATAAGACTGAGGGTTCACTAACACAGAAACACAGACATGTACTGGGAGTGAGGACCAGAAGCTCTTGCTGCCCAGAGATGCTTGATCCATCACTGAGGGTTAAAATGGGGGACACACCTGGCTCCTAGAATGGCCAGAGGAAGGAACTTAAGTCCAGAGAAGGGACAGGCATAGACCTGGGATTGAAGACAAGTCTCCACATGCCAAACCCACGGTTCTTTGCACTGCACCACCTGCCTCTCAATGCCATTGAGAATCCTACCTAGTTGTGAAAACTTGAGCACATCCAACAGCAGAAGGAAATGGGAGGGCAAGTGCCCCCCCCCCCCATTGACTGTGAGCAAGTCTATTCATTGACTACTTAATTTAGAAGGAGGGGGGTGACACAAATAGGCTTAGAACAATGAGTATGATCATATCAACACTGGTTTAGCACACAAGTTTGTACATGTATTTCCACAATGTAATACAAGGCCATAAACAGTTGAGTACACATAAACGCTTCCCTGAACGTGTTGACGCTCAAAACTTGTGTCCAAACCACAGGAAAAAAGCCTTTGGGGCAGGAGTAATATGGTATGTGAGCAGAGCAGCAATGAAGACAGTCAGTTGAGCAGGGTTGAAGGTGGGCATGGTGGTCAGTGCAGTGCATGTTCATCCATGAGTGGAGTAGGAATCGAACCTCAGCACCACCTGGGCCTCAAGAGAAGGGTGACATGGTAGCAGTCTCCTGAGGACAGTGACCTGGCCATGTACAATTTTCAGGAACAGCAGTTGCCATGGGGAGGAAGCATGGTCCAATCCCTCCCCTGATGTGGGCACACCAGGGTCACCCTATACTAGTTCTGGTTCTTTGCATGAGCAGAAAACCTCAGTTTAGGCCCCAGCTCTACCACTAATTAGCTGCTATGCCTATTTGATCCTCTCTGGTTTCCTCCTCTATGAAATGGGGAGGAGGGTGATCCTACTTGCACTAACCTACTTCCTAGAGGTGCTATGATGATCTAATGAGATCATGGATGCAAGCCCCGATGCCCCCTCCCCCAAAATGGGAGGTGTCGCAATGACTGTTCCCGATAATGAAAGAGGGTGTGGGCTCAGAGCTAACTCAACCCCTTCATTTCCCAGAGAAGAGGATGCTCGGGAGGGAAAGGCCTGGCATTTGAAGCTCAGGATGTTGGATGAAATGTTGGATCTGAGGATATTGGAGAGTTTAAATCACACCAGCACAAACTGGGGCAAGGACATAGGTAGTCACACAGTTTGAGCTTGGGGCTGGAGAAAGAGGGAAGCCATTGGAGGTTTGCCAAGTCCACAGCCAGTTTTCTCCAATTACTAATGGCTGAACAAGCCTCGCTGGAAAGAGACTTGGGGGGAGGGGAGAGTCATCTGCTCAGTTGGCTAAGACGTCCTAGGGGTATTTCATACTGAACCCACCCTCGCCAAGCCACGAGTGTCTGTGCCGGGTGCCAGCCGTGTGTATGGTGCCAGCTGTGTGTTGGGTGCCAGCTGTGTGTACGGTGCCAGCCCTCCGTCTTCCACAATTGGTTCTGCTCCCTCCCCCTTATCTGGAGTGAAGGTAGGCAGGCCTGGCATCTCCCTAGAACAGGGGGGAGAGGGGCAGTGAGGGCTTTTATGGGGTAGGAGTCTTGGCTTTGCTTGGTGGCAGGTGAGGTCCCAGGGGTGGGATCCCATCAGACAAGTGCCTGTTCATCTGCCACGGAACAGCAGGGAGGGTGCGACTCCTAGGAAGTCATTTAGGGCTTGTAGCACTTTTGTTGAACAATTTTCCTTGGGGAAGGGAATACACTCTCACTCTAGATTCTTGTCCACCTGATGCTTCTTTACCTTCCCTTGCTACATGCCTAACCACCCTGTCCCCATTGGTCATCACCAACCAGAACCACATCTGGTCATGACTAAGGCAAGGCAGCTGGGGCTCTGTGCTGGCATGCCAGACTCTCCAGGGTGCTGACACATTTGTAGCCCCTTAGCAGTGTGGAAACAATGGAGCATAATCCCTAATTAGTCAAAAATACTTGACTAAAATAGGAATGCTCCCTTTAGATTGGTGCTGTGTTGTTTTAATATCACTCTCTCTAATTTTTTTTCCCCAAGCAACATCTCCTTTGTCTTTTTCAAAAAATCTCACAATAGAAACTGGATTGTGTTGGACAAGTTGAATGGATTTCTTATCCTCATTTAGAACAGTGTCCTTTCACCTCCTTCCTTCCACCTCTGTTCTTTTAATCTTGTGTACATGAAAGTGGCTGCAGCATTAGCAGGGACTTCGTGCATGCTCATGCTCACTGATTTCAGCACAGATCCTCACTGTCCCTTGCTATCACTGGGGACGAACATTTGAAATGATACAGAACCATTCTAGAGAGGTGCTTTGAATGAACCAATGATTGCCACTTTGGACAAGCTCGGTACTTTCAAAGTAACCCAAATGGAACTGACCCTATTCGGCTGTCTTAGCCAAAACCAAAATATAGAGACTTGTTTGAACTGATCACCCTGATCTCCGTATATAAAAACAATCCAAAAAAGATAGGACATTGAAGGAATGAATAACAATATCCACATTTTGCATTATTGAACCTACCAACTCTATCAGGGAGAATTCATATGGTGGCCAAAAAGTCCTTCTGGCATCTCCACACTAAAGAGGGGAGCCCCACCACCTACCGCTCATGGCCAGGCTAGAAGGCTTCATCCGTGTAGCCTCACGCCAAATTAGCTGCATGACAAAGAAACAAGCCTAGTGGGAGAAGAGCTAACCCAGGCCATCCATGAATTTCCAACATGGTGCCTGTGCCCTTGGTCAAAAGACAGAAGAAACACTACGGGGACCATCAGTGGTCAATAATGACAGAACTGTAAGAATCAAACCTTAAATGTTGGAAATTCATTGAAATTCTTGATAGTTTGAGCTCAAGATGAAGAAGACTGGAGATGGTCCCCCCAGAGCCCAGATAGTTCAGATTGTGAGTTAATGTTATGTCACCATCAAGGTATTGTTGGTCATTTTTATCTTTTTCATGGTTGCCTTTTGGAAGGCTTTCCCCGCTTCCCATCCCCAAAGCCGTCATAGAGGTGCTTAAGTACCAGGCATGTTGGTGCTGTCTTGGTCCCTGGCAAACTCCGTGACAACTCTGCGAGCCAGGGGATTGGTAGTCTTGAGTAGCTCTGCTGCTGATGGCCTCGAGCCCAGGCTACTCTTACTCCCTTTCTTTTGGAGCAGAGCCTTGAAGTCTTCATTTCTGCTGGTGATTCTATTGCTGCTGCCATAAAGACCTGTGGCAGCTGCCTCACTGTTTGGCGAGCCAGCGGGGTTCTTGGCTGTCGAATGGGAAGTCAATCTGCTGCTGGCAAAGGCCTCACCAGGCTCTTTCCAGCCAAGCAGCTTCCTTTTAGACCTAAAGAATAGAAGTAGGATTGGTGAGGAGGCACTGACCAGGCAGCTATTGAGGGCATTCTTGCTGTTGCCCATGTATAGGATTCCTGCTTCCACCTCTCTACCATTCTGCAATGCTTGACCTCATGATCAACAGACCTCCTAGAATTCTGGGCAGCCTACAGGGTACCTTCTCCATGAGGCTCCTCTTGCTCCCTCCCCTCCCCAGTTACCTCCAGATATTCTGTCTATCCTTATCTGTGGACATGCTATATCCACCCCTCCAATTCCCTGAGGACAACAACTGTGTCAATTTTTTTGTCTCTGTGCACTTAGCACAGTATAAAATCCCATCCATGATGGAAACTCAGAAAATACTTGTTAAATTGAATTGCGCCTCTGATTCACTTATATGGAGGGTTCTGTCAATACCACCCCCGTGGAAAGATAACTCATCTGCAGCAGCCTTGGTGACTTGACCTTGTGTTTCTGCCCTACAAGTAGATAGACAGTAAATAGAAGGAGTCAACAATCCTGCCTCCATCAATGGGCATACACTGTAGAGAGGATGATTGAGTCCTTTGGGAGCCAAGTGTTAAATGCAAATTCTACAACGTAAGTCTTGGTTGATTGCTTTGTTGATTATTTAGACTTAAGAAAGGGATGGAAAAAATGTTAATAATGCAGTCTCAATATAAAAAGTATATGGGGCATACATTTTTAGGAAAGCCAATTGTTAAACATTTAGCAGGATACTTCTGGCAGGTGGACAGGGCCCTGTTCATGCTGGGCAAAGGCAAGGACAAGGCTGGCTCCTGGCGTGTTATATTGATTACCTTTGACAGATGACCCAGGCTCTCTTTGTTGTGATGAGGTGGGTGGGCAGCCAAGCAAACGTGGCCAGGGCTTCAGAGTGGCTGCTCAGGACCTTTGAGCTGATTATAGTTCAGACTCTACACTTTATAGGAAGAGGGGACTGAAGTCTGGGGGGCCAGGGGTGGGGTGGGGTGAGGGTGGGTGACTTGCCTAGTCTGCAGCAGATCCTCCCTGCAAATTTGGTGCATGTTACAGTACTATTAACACTCTTTGAGCTCCTGGGTAGATTTTTTTTTCAGAAAATGTTGTGGATTGCTGCTGAGTGTGTCTGACTACAGACACAGGTAATCTGATTGTAGTTCACATTTCTAGAGTGCTTTAAGGTTGGCAAAGCCCTTATTACATTATTATCTTATATCATACTGTCTAACGTTATCTTCTAATTATCTCACTTTGACCCTTATAACAACTCTGTGATGTAGGTAATAGTATTATCCTCATTTTACAGATGAGTACACTGAGGCTTGTAGGTGTCTAAGGCAGGATTTGAGGCCAGGGTTTCCTGATTCCAGGTCTAGTGCTCTGTCCAGACCACACCATCAATCTCATAGATGCATGAGAATAAGTGGGGGTCAACGTACAGGAGTCACTCAAGGCCATAAAGGAGGTGCCACACCACCCCCACCAGGTCAGTCTGCCAGTCTGGCATCTGAAATGTGAGGCACCGTTTACTGAGTGCATGAGCTTGTCTTATTTGCCCTGTCTTTCTCTTTTTTCTTATCCCTGCTCAGCTGTTGATAGAGATAAATGGGGTCCCAAGACTGGGCAGGAGGAGAAGGAGGTATTGGGAAGCAGGAATGATGTATATTTCTGAGGTTCCTCTAATGTAGTTGAAATTGACCAGTTTGATGGTGCTGGTTTAACCTCAGACACCAGGCAAGACATATGTGGGGGAGGCCCTGGCTGCCCTACAGAGTAGGGATACCCCCTAAATATCCTCAGCTTTCCTTAAGAATTCATACATCTGTCATCTCTACCTTTCTTGTTTATCTCCAGGAACTTATCACCACTGTTTTCTGTTTCCTTTTTTTAAATAATATTTTATCCCTCCCCCCAATTACACTGAAAAACAATTTTTACTGTTTACTTTTTTTAAAGTTTTGAGCACCAAATTCTATCCTTCCCCCCCTCCCCTTCCCGCTAACTGAGACAATAAGCAATCTGATATAGGTTATACATGTGCAATTATGTACAACACTTCCACATTAGTCATGTTGTAGAAGAAAACTCAAACAAAAAATGGAAGAAGGAAAGAAAGTGAAAAATAGTCTGCTTCAGCCTGTATTCAGATGCCATTATTTTTTTCTCTGAAAGTGTTTTCAGTGATCGTGCCCAGGATGATGTTGGCCTTTTTGGGCCCTAGCATCACTTTGGGCCAATAGGTACAGTTGACAATGACTCCAAGATGCCTTTCCGGGGTTTCAACCAAGAGCTCACTGCCTATTGTCTCAAAAATATAAGGGAGAAAAAAAAATATAAGAGAGGAGGTGATATCTCCTCCATCTCAATGTAATCAATGCAAGGGCACTATATAGTTTTAGAGGTATAAAAGATAAGATATCCTGGGATCTCTTTCCAAGGTGTGAAGTTCTCTCATTGGATCAAGAAAGGAAGAGCTGATTGGCTAATCAAACAAATCAACTTGCCTCTGGGGCCTTTAAATAGTTGGAAGAAATTCAGCAGTGGGTCAGTTCAGCCTTGGTGTTCAGGAGCTGAGGGAGGATTCCTTCTCAGCTGCCTTGTTCCACCTCTGAACCTGGAGACTTCCACTGCTCACTCATGGCTCAACTTTCTCCAGCCATTTAAAACTCCAGAGAGACAGAAAAAGCACATTTGGTTAGCCAATCTGCTGGTCCCTTCTTGACCCAATCACAGAGGCTCAGGTCTCATAAAGAGATCCCAGGGTACATAAACCTTCGTGCTGATACATTTCAGACTTCATCATGCCCTTACACGGTTACATTAATTGAGGTGGGTGGGTATAGAAACACCTCTCCCTCCACCCCTACTTATCTTGGGTCCTTGGTCCCAACTGTATTTTCTGATGATTGCCCTACATTGACTCTTTTTGGCCATTTCCTGCCCCACTCACACAACGGGATCATCTTTGCTACAGTGTCCTTCCACCAACTTGACATTTCTTTTAAGCTGAAAGAGCACAGAACCAGCAGCAACAGAGGTTATACAATGTCAGTTCTGAGCTGAATTGTCCAGACTCTATGCTCAGCATTTAAGACCCCTTGGCTCCAAGAGGTTCTGCTGGCCTTCTCACTTTTCCTCCCACATGGTGTCTCCTGTTTCCTGCTTTTTCACTGCAGAGTATCCTTCCAAGGTCAGCTCAAGGGCCACTTTTTTAATCAAGCCTTTCCTTGGTCTCCCCAGCTCCTAGTGCCTTTCCCTGCCACATTACCTTATATTCATTTTGTAATCTGCTGTCTGCCCAGAGAAAATGTGACCTTCTTGATGCCTAGGACCATTTGATGTTGCTTTTATATCCTTATTGCACATAGTAGGTGCTTAATAAATACGTGTTGATTGTGTGGGGGCGATATAGTCTGTCGATTTCCTTGTGCCCTGTAGCATAACCCTGGGAAAATGGAGGCTAGGCAGACTCAGTTTCATTATTGTTGGATATGTACACCCACATCATGGCAAACACAGAATCACAGAGAATAAGAGTTGGCAGTGACCTCAATGACCTCCAGTCCAACCCATCCCCAAGAAAGGATCCCCATGACAACCCAACCTCCAAGCAGCCCTCCAGTCTCCTCACATGAGGGATTCACTAACTCCAGCAGGGGCCCATTCCTGCCCTTAGGAAGTCCTTCCTGACATCACGCCTGAGCTGGCTTTCATCACTCCCACCTATGGCTCTTGGCTCTCCTTTCTGGGGCCAAGCAGAAAACAAACTGAGCGTAGTCTTTAAAGGGAGGAATTTAGTGGGAGGGGAGGAGTCATTGAGAAGGAAGGGCAGTGGAAACAAGGCATCAATCAAACTTTTTTTTTTTTTAAAGCAGCTATTCTGATAGCTGAGGGAGGCTCTGACCTGTGTATGACTGTAAATAAGTCTTCAGTTGTGCGAGATGTCACAAATACATCATCGTCATCCTCTGCTATGGATTCTGCTGTCTTGTCACTTGCAAAATGTTTTTCTTCAGTGCTCTGGTCCATGAAACTTCCTAAGGTAAAGAGAGAAACTGAGTCAGGGAATGGACTCAAACATCTCCCTGAATTCTT
This sequence comes from Notamacropus eugenii, assembly GCF_028372415.1. NCBI lineage: Eukaryota > Metazoa > Chordata > Mammalia > Diprotodontia > Macropodidae > Notamacropus > Notamacropus eugenii. Next base: position 99,644,311 of record NC_092879.1, on the reverse strand, counting down.
GTCCTCAGGAAAGACTGTCTGGGGTTGCTCTGGCCTTCCCCTGCCCATGATGCCCTTCTCCTAGTAGAGCTGGGGCTACGGCCTAGACTGAAAAGATGACTTTCTAGGGACAAACCATGGGGCTGACTTCCATTTCTCAAAGGTTACCTTCCACCTGCTTTTGGATGTACTGATTGATTAGTTGTTAACTCCTGGAGAGCAGGGGCTATTTGTGCCCTTTCTCCATAGCCCCAGCACTGAGCACAGAGGAAGAACTTAATCAGTGCTTGGTGATTAAGTATTGATTTCACAATCTCGGCCCTATTGGGCAGCTAGGAGGTGCAGTGGATAGAGCACTAGTGCAAGAGTCAGGAGGACTTGAGTTCAAATCTCACCTCAGACACTTGACATTCACTAGCTGTGTGACCTTGGGCAAGTCACTTAACCCCAATTGCTTCATCTCCAGTCATCCTGATGAATATCTGGTTACTGGATTCAGATGGTTCTGGAGGAGAAGTGAGGCTGGTGACCTGCACAGCCCTCCCTCACTCAAAACAGAGTCAAGTGCAAGTCATGTCATTATTTCTCTGATGGCATGGTCTTCTTTGTCAATGAAGGACGAACACACATGCACATAATCTCGGCCCTATAAATCCAAGAGTAGAGGGGCCCAAAGTAAACCTTGGCCATCTATGTGTCACCAGCTCATCCCTTGGAATGAGGCCCTGGAGGGCCCTAACACCTCTATAGACTGATCTAAATCCCCTGGACAGACTGTCTCAGAATTGACCTGCTCACTTTGGGACCAAGACTGCCTCAAGTGACAGCTCAACTTGTGATCTGGTCTGAACACAATGAAAGACAATACTCACTGACCTGGAAGGCTTGTCTCAATTCCACAGTCAACTGGTGGCTTGGTATTTGGTGACTGGGAGCCATCAGGGCTCATCTGGGAGTTGACATCTTCCTCCAGGGTGATGATTGGACTAGGAGCCAACTTTGCCTCCCCTGCATTGACCCCTGGCTGTGGCAGGTGCAGTACACTAGGCTTCTTCGGCACTGGAGGGGGGACCTTGCTTCTCCTTCTGTCCACCTCACCCCCTCTTTCTGGCAGGGACCTCATCTTAGGACGCTCCTCTTCCAGGGTCTCTGCCACTGGGCTCTGGCCATTTGGGGTTCGGAGAGCCTTTGGTTTCCGCACGACCATATAGATATCCTGAGGGGAGGACCTGGCCTGTCTGCTTGTATTCTCAGTAGTCAGGAGCAAGGTGGGGGAAGTTGGGAGAGGTTCCTTGGGAACCAGGTTCTGGGGTCTTTTGGCCACTGGAGGCTTCTCAGCCACTGGAGGCTTTACCTTTCTCTCCGGCAGGGTGAAGACTTCCAGCGCAGGCTCCTCAGCTGGATCTGGGCTCTCAACATCATCTTCTGGCTCTGATTTGCTGACTGACCGAAGTCGAACAGAGCGCAGGTCAGACTGGGTGACCACAGGCATGATCGGCTGGTTGGGGCTAGTCTTCTGGGCCAACTTTGCTCCAAAGGTTGAATCTGAATGATGCCGGCTCACCTTGGCTTTGCCCCGGAGGGAGATCTTCATCCCCGAAATATCCAAGTGGGCTGGAGGGGTCAATGGTAGGTCAAATGACAGCTGGGACTTAGGGCTCTTCTCCATTGGTGATGTTGGTGGCAAGGATGACTTCCTCTCTGGGACCACTGGCCGTACGCGGCCACTGTTGCTTGTGTGAGGTAAATGACCTAGCATCATGGATGTGGTGGGAACAGTGGGTGTTGGTGTCTCAGACTGACTTGAGTACCCACTGGAAGGTGACATCAATCCTGTTGGCCTCCCTGGGGATGATACTTCCCGGGCTTCTGCCTCAGTGGAAAGTTGGGATGGTGTGGTGGCCCTGGAGGTGGAAGGGGAAGCCAGAGACTCTGAGCTGCCCCTCACTTGCACACACTCAATCACCGTGGTCCCAGTGGCAGTGCTTGAACTGGACAGAGACCGGTAGGGGTCACCAGACTTCCAGTCAGTGAGATACCAGTGGTGGGAGAAGTGTGTGCCTTCTGTCTCCCTTAAAGTAGGCACAGCTGGGTGGCCCTGAGCATCTGTGGAGGAAAACTGATGTCCTTGGTGTTCAAGGGGAAGGCAAAGGCTTCTAGGCCTCTGGTCCTTGGGCAAACTGGGCCCAGCTTCTGGCTGGAGGACAGCCTCATCTTTGACCAGGGAGACACTGCGCATCGGTGGCAAAGGCTTCTTTTTGGCCTTTTTGAGGGAGATACTCTTGGACCTTCTTGGTCTGGGCTCAGCTCCAACAGAGGAGACATTGTCCGTACTGGCACTGCCTTCTGAGCTGGCACTGGGGTAGGCCAGGGTGCCAGTTTCACTGCTCTGCTGGTCCTCTCCACAGCCCCCATCCACTGAGCACACAGAGCCCGAGTCTGTCGGCACACTCAGTGACCTCTCCCGGAATCTACAGGCACTTGGGTCTGACTCTTGCCTTGGGGGCTCCCCTTCTGCCGGTTTGCTGCTGGGAAGGGCCCCCCCTTGGTAGTCTTTCTCTGGCTCTTGGCTTCTTGGAGTGAGGGCCTCAGGGCAGCAAGCCTGGTCATCCTGAGCAGTCAAAACAGAGCCAGTTTCTTCCAAGTTCCCAGGGCTGAGGACATTTAGAGACCCCTGAGAATTGCACAAAGAAGGATATTTCCCATTTTCTTTGACCTGACTGCTCTCTCCGGGGGCAGTACTAGTCGAGTTCATGTAATTAAAGCAGTTTCCTTTCCATAGAGGAGAGAATGTTGAATCTTTTGGGCCATTGCAGGAAGAGGGGACGCTATATGCCATCCCCATGCCCTCCATGCTGGGTAAAGCTGGGCCACTCCGTGCTGGGCGAGACTCTCCTAGGTCACTGGGCGTCTTTGTCAGGGCTGGAGGAATCAGCTTTGGGGAACATGCTTCGTGGCCAGCCAGCCCCCTTCCACTGGCCACTTCTGGAACTGCGTTCCAGGGTGCAGACTCTTGAGCAACAGAGTGCGCTTGCCCGTTGCTCCGACCTGGGGAAGGGAGATCAACACAGAATGTTACTTCTGTCATTGTGGACACTTCCCCTGTCAGCTCAGCGTGTCGAGAGGCCCAAATTCCTCCCGAGACATTGGAGGCACAGTCTCTGGCAGCAGACTGATGGGATTTCCAGAGATGAAGGCGGGGATGGTCAGTGACTTCCCCAGAGCCTCCCAGGGGCTGAGCGGCTGAATTCTGTGTAAAACTCTCAGCCCCTAAATTCCTCTCAAGGCTAGCCACTATGTCATTAGGACATAGCCAAAGTCTGCTAAAAAGCCTTGGATTGACCCAAATTGTTACAAATGAACTATATTTGGGAGTCACATACTGTACAAACAGTACGGACCCCCTTACTTTACCAATGGGCATTAAACCTAATCTGAGAGTTTACTTCTTGGAAACTGATATCAAGGACTTCTTGCATTTTCCAAGCCAAGATAAAAGATTTCACTCTCTAGGACCTGGGGGAGAATGAGAAATAGACCAACTTGTTCCAAAGTCGCGAGTGTTTTACGATCAGAGAAGAATCTCTCTTATACCCATGTCTGTGAATTAACAAACAGAAATCTCCAGAATAAAGAGGAAATTCAAAATGGGGGAAGAAAGCCTACTGTCCCACTGGCTCTGGGTCTAGCCCCAGCCAGCCAGGCCAGGCACAATAAGCTTGTGCTGATTCATTCCTAGGGAGATTCCCCCTATCTCACAATTTTCTTATCATAGAAATATGGATGGACAGTTGGGTGAAAGTGACCAGGAAGCAGACCCATGGCACTTCCAATGCAGCTGGAACCAGATGAAAATGGAATTTAGAAATATTTAACAAAATAAATTAAAAAAGACAGTAAAATAGATAACATTAATATGTGGCCTACAGGTGTCCATTTCTATTTGAGTTTGATATCAGTGGTGTAGACCAACCTCTATCATGTGACAGAACAGGCCACTGAGGCAGGCTCAGGGAAGCCAAGCTAAGGGTCAGACAAAGCTAGTTCCTCTCACTCCAAAGCCAGTCCTCTTTTCATTATATCATCATGATGCTGTCATTTTTCCAATTAAGTAGAAAGAAATGAGAACATCCCTGTTTAAGATCAAGTTAGATCAGTCCCCAAAAGCATTCTCATACTTGAGCCAGGGCTTTTCCAGGAAGAATTGCTGATGAAAATTCCACCAAGGGCTGGGGGCCCTGGCCTCTGTCCTCAAGTGCATTTGCTGCTGGGGAGAAGAGACCTTGCCTGCTTCCACCTCTGGACTATTCAAGAGTGGCCAATATTCCAATATTTCCCTGCTCCCACTGCTCCCTTGGCCATTTTTTATCACGGTCTGCTCCCCATCATGGCCTTCCAGCCCCAGGGAGCTAGGCATGGCAAGGGAGGATGAAGGCAAGGAGGGCTCTGTAGGGATGTTTGGAGCACAGGGCCACTGGAGAGATCACCTTGGTCTCTCAAGGAGAGGTGAGGAAAGCCAATAATGGTCCGTCGCCGCCTCAGGGTGGACTTGGGGTTCACTGCGGTCTCTGTGTTAAACAAGGAGTGTCGCAAACTCGCGTGTTTATCAAACTGCTGTCCTGTAGACAAAAGAAACACACTGAGTGCGTCTTGGTTTCCTTCAAAAGCACAATGGACATCAGATGGAAGCAGAGTAAAGAGATGGGAGCAGCAATGAGTGTGGGCGGTACCCTTTCTCCCCTCTTCCCAAACTGGCCCTGCTCCCCCAACCCCCTTGACTTCCTTGGCCATAGCCTGGTTTCTTTCTGTGTTTTAGGGGGTGCTGAGACAGAAAGGGCTTTTCTGACTGTGCCATGTGGAGTGACCCCCATCAAGGAAGCTGGTCCTTACTCAGAAGGCAGCTTGAGTTTCTGTCTTATAACCACTGGGGTTAGGGTTTTATCCCTCTTAACTGCTATTTAGCCAGTGACCACTAGTTCCTGTTGATGGGGTACAAGTCCAAGCCAAGACCTTTTCCCCTTCCTTTAGGTAGGCTTTTGTCCCATTATCTGAAGGGCCCCCAGAAAGTCTGGCTGTGGGGGGGTTCCTTGGATTCCCCTTCCATTTCTCCCAGTCCAGACACTCCCTATCTTCTATTTAGCATTCTTTTGATATTCCTCCCTTTGATCCTATTACCGGCCACTACCCAGGATCCTCCCTGGGTTTGATCTATGGAGACCATCCTTGGGACCTCAGGTGACCTGGAGACACCTGCTTCTGGCCCAGGCCCCCCATTGTCTGATATCTCCTGATTGCCTCCAGCTGTTTCCAACCTTTGACCAGTCACCCCAGTCCCATTGAGGGCCTCCTTGGACTTCTCCTCAAGACCCTCCCTAAACCCCTCCTCTCATCACCCTAGACTACCAGACCACCCCAGATCCCTCCTACAGTCATTTCTGTATTTAAGTTCCATCTTGCCTCCATGAAGGCGCTCAGATTCAATCCAGCTCAGGCTCTGTCTAGCTGGGATTCTATCTGGCTGGCTTGTGAATACAAGCATTACAAATGCTTAGGCTCCTTGAGAGTCAACCCAGTAGAGCGAATCTTTAATAAACTATGTTTTCTTTGGCTTTAAGAAGGCTTGAATCAAATTCATTTGAGCAGGACCCAACATGTTGGTATTTTGGGGTCCTGAGCACCACTAAACCTCATTACTGTTGCCTCAGGGTAGGATTTCCCAGTGTTTCAGTCTGTGACATGGTAATGAATGCTGGGAAGTAGAATGCCCAGGCCTCATTTGCTGTTTCCTCTCAATCTCTCTTATGCTATGGTCATCATTCCGTTCATCCTCTACTCTTCAGGCCATGCATCCGTTAGTTAGTCAACAAACATTTATTAAGTAGCAGTGTCAGACACCATGCTAAGCTCTAGGATACAAAGAAGGGCAAAAGACAGTCATGGCCCTCAAAGAGCTCCCAGTCTAAAGGGGGAGAGAGCATGCAAATAAGTAGATATAAATAAGTTATAGATAGGGTAAATGGGAGGTAGTCTCAGGAGGAAGGCACTGAGATTAAGGGAGACTGGGAAAGGCGAGACGATGAAGGACACAGGGGACTGCAGCAAATGGAGAGTTGTGAGGAACCGCAGGGAGGCCAGTGTTATATGATCACAGAGTGCCTGAGGGGCCAGGTTACGAAGAGCTTGGAAAGAAACAGGACTTTTGCATTAGAAAAAGAGAAGAAACTCGGGACATCATGACAAATCCAGGACCCCTTTGCCATAAACTAAGTATCCCAATACTCTGTCTGGGAAATAGCTTTAGAGGGCCACCAGAGCTATGGTCATAAACACAGAGACCTGAGGGCTGGGCCTCACTTCCAATATGCAGGAAGGGAAAGGGGATGGTACCGAGAATCTTCCATCCATTCTGCCACAGCCAAGTAACTGCTGTGTATGCTCACGGGGAGTCCGATGTCCCTCCAAAGGAAGGAGTTTCGGGAATACCTCCTGAACCTCCTGGTCATCGGGAAGGATAAAACACCCATAAGAAAATGGAATAAGAAGTAAAAACAAAGGAGAGGCAGAGGGGAACTCAGATGTGTGTCAAGGGGTCGGAGGGCAGAAGAGAAAGGGATTCAGGCTCACAGGACACTCTCTGAGCCAAGAAGAGACAAGAAGCAATGACTCACCGAGGAATGCATTTGCCCTATGTCTTACAAATCTAATTAAATGACAAAGGAGGGGAAGGGAAAAATTGGCTTGAACACATACCTTGCAGGCTAGATACAAGAGCAAGCAGCCACAAGCAAGAAAGACAATCGGTACAGATGTGATAGCATTCAAAAAAAGAAATGGCACCAAAGCACCCAAGCTCAGAAACAATCAATAAAGTTTTACTAAGCACCTACTATGTGCCAGGCACTGTGTTAGGCACAGAGTGACCCAGAGACCCTAACACAGGCAGGCCAAGTTGACCTCGCTGGCATCCTGACAAGTGGTGGCACATAGGTGTCTTGGGAAGGGAAGGCTCCGAAGGCCAATTCCCAATTGACACTCCCAGCATTGTCTTATTGGGAGAAAGAAGAGTCTCTGCTAAGATGGCCACTCCTGGAGGGGAGAAGACTCCCATGGATGTCACAGGCCTGTTGTGTTTGAGGACAGTCTCGTTATCTTACAGAGACACCTTGTTACATTAAACTCACTAAAGTGACTTAAAGGGATATCCTCAGGATTGTGGAGCATTCTGTAGCTATATGAAGAATTCATCTGACACAGCCCGAGAAAATACTTAAGGGTCTGAGCTGTTTTGTTAAGCAAACTTGAAAAGTTGGATTCCTGCCACTTCCCAAAATAACAGCTCAAGGAGAGCTAAAGGCTGCCTCCCTTTCCTCCCACCTCCCTTTTAAAAATTGTTGTTCCTGCTTGCCTGAAACTGGATCCTTTAGAGGAGGTGGAGTTCTTTATAACAAAAGCATTCAAAGAGTTAACCAGCTCACATTTGAATGAACTGGCTCTTGTCAAATTCTGGGCCCAGAAGAGGGCCCCTGGGGGCTTAAGTCTCAGTGAGTTGTATTGAGTCTTTCTTAGGTCAGAGAATCACAGGCCCATCTAGGCTAGCCCCTTCTTGAAGCTGAAGACCCAACATGGTGAAAAAGTGACCCTCCATACTTTGCCCGACGCTGTTAGTAAGAGGGAGATCTCAAATTTGGGAAGGTACCCATTGTTAGGGGTTGCTCCTAGATCTTCCCTCAGAGGCCAAGTGGAATATGTCTAGTCTCTCTTGCTGACACAACCCTTCAGATATTTGCCAACAGTGATAACCTTCCCTTCCTTGTTCCAAAACTTCTCTTCTCTAGGGTAAACATCCTCAGTTTCTCCAACTAATGCTCCAATGGTATGCTCTCTAGGTTACCCCTCACTGAATGCTCATCAATGGCCAGAACTTGGATGCTATTCCAGATGGGGTCTGATCAGGACATGGTACCATGGGATTATCAGCCCCCTCAGCTTGCTCCATAGAGCCTGAGATTATATCCTCTTTGGGAGTTAATTTGGGGGAAGATGGTCTGGGGTAGGGAAAGGGAGGAACTGGGGAGTAGCTAGTTATGAGGACCAAGTCTTAACACTCCCTAGCTTCACCAGAAACTTTCTGGATTCTCTTATCTCATGCTGGATCTATTCTTTCATTTAATTCATTTCTCAAGCTTCCACTCTCCAGCCATGGCCCCTGAATTATCCACCTTTACTTAAGCACTGCTCTTCACCATCATGGTGACCTCTAGCTGCTCAGGTCTCGTTTCTAGTCTCCCAGACTCAAATTCTCCTTTCCCAGCTTGAACTCTATAGCCGGCTATGTCAGTTTCTGTCTCTGGCCTTCTTCACCCTCTGATGCTCATTTATAAGCAGTAAACCAAGCCCCAAACTTGAATCGCCTTGATTGTAGAGTGCCACCATTACCCAGGTATAATAGTTCCAAGGAATCTTGGATTCTTCCTTCCTATTCCCACCTAGTTGGCTGCCAAATCCCTGCATGTCTTTCTTCCACAATGTCTCTCCCCTCAGCACTACTCTAGCCCATCATTGCTAAACTACTGAAGTGGCACTCTTGCCGGGGTCTCTGTCTCCAGGTCGTCCTGGCTCCAATCTATCTTGCACACACTGCTAGATCCATCTCACTGAGTCACTGCTTGGATCACATCATTTCCTGGCTAAAAGCTCTTCAGTGAAGGATTCCCCATTGCCTACAGAATAAATGGAAGTTCATACTTAACTATAACCTTTGAAGCATTTCTTCCTCCCACCAGTCCCCTGCAGGAACCTGTCACTGTAGCCAACCTGCACTATTCATCTTTTCCCCAAAATGCCTTGGGTTTTCCTGATACCCTCTTGCTTATTTAGGTCCCTGTGCCTGAAATGCCCTCCCTTCCATTTCTGCTTGTTGAAATCTTAGCCATACTTCAAGGCTCAGTTCCGATGCCCCCTTGTCTGTGCCATGAGGCCTTCTCTGGTGCCCCAGCCAGGCCTGAATCCCCATTCGGTGTTGTCATTGTTTGCTATGTATTTTTCTTATCTATCATGTCATATAAAGACCTGTACCACTTTCATCACTGTGCATGGCTTCCCAATCCTAGACTCTCAGAGTTTGAGGGGCCCACTGAGGTTATGCAGAGGCACATGGACCTGAAGAAGAATGTCCATGATAAGACATGGGCATCCTGCCTCTACCTGAAGGCCCATAGGGAGGGAAAAGCCACCACCTCTTGAGGTACCCCTTTCCCACTCTGGGACAGTTCCAGTTGTTAGCAAGTCATCTTATATCAACCTGGAATTTGACTCCTTGCCCATCCCCTCCCCAGGGCTCTTCGTTCTGCTCTCTCAGGCCATTCTGTCTTCTACCCAGCAGCTCCACCTCCTTGAGTCTTCTCTTGCCCAGTTCCTTCAACTCTAGATATTCCTAAAGTGTAAGCTCAAAGCTCTTCACCATTCTGTTCCCACTCCTTTGGATTCTCTCCAGCTCCTCATTGTCCTTGCTACACTGTGGTCCCAAGAATTGAGCCCCATATCCTAGACGTGGCTGACCAGGGCAGAGCATGGAAGGTCAGCCGCCCACCTCCCCAGTTCTGAATGCCTCATCTCTTGTAGCCAAAGATGACATTGGCTTCCCTGGCCATCATGTAATGCTGAGCTTGGAGCCTCCTAAAGCCTCTGGCTACTTCTCCGCTACACTACCCACCCTACTACCCTATGTTTTGAAGGAGATTTTTTGGAACCCAAGTCTGTCTTTATATTCATTGAAATGAATGCTTGCTGTATTTGGCAGTGGATAGCAGCAGCACTTTCAATTTCTTTCCTAATATTCACCTTCCACCAAACCAAAACAGATGAGCTGAACATAACATCAGGCGAACCAAGGTGGTAACTGAAGATGCCGACTGCCTCGTTCAGAATAGTGACGACATGTGTTGGAGACAAGACCACATTAGCAGAATGATGTGGCTCCGTGGGAGAAAACAAGGGACAATATTACAGATGGCAAGATCTCAGTTTGGAAAGAAAGCCTGTAAACATTCCCTCGTCCGTCTCAATCAGGCGGGGTTGTTTGGGTTCTCCTGAGATAGCCACCCTCCCTATTTCCTCCCTGATTTCTCTCTGTCACCAGCAGCCCACAGATCTGGGCAGTCATTTGAACTGGCCCCCTGTTCAGGGAGGGTGACTTCACTGCTACCAAGGGCCCTTTTCCTATGGTCTTGCCCCAGTCCTCACCCAGTGAGTGCCCCTGACTCTGCCCTCTTTTCTCCCCACCCTCAGAATGGCACTGTCCTCACAGTTCCACTAACCCTAGGACATTAAGCACTAAGAAAGGGACTGAGCTCTACTTGACCCCAAACTTGGCCCTGCCACTCCATTCTCCTAGGCCACTGCCATCCCTTTACCCTAATCCCACAGAATCACAGGATCAGAAGGGGCCTCAAAGGCCACCTATTCCACCCTACCATCCCCTCAAGCCTTCATCCTTGGCTTGAAGATCCCTAGTGAGGGATAAAATCCTAGTTAAACCCTATCTCACCTGGGGTCAAAAATCTTTTCCCCAAGTAGAGAAGAGGGGAGGCTTGACTAGATGCCAGGACACGTGAACAACAGCTTGGCTTCTTAGTGGACTGCAAACTCAAACTGAGGCCATGGTGTGATATGATGGCCTAAAAAGCTAACCAACAGCATTAGTTTAGGCTGCAACAAGAGGCCAGGAGTCCAGGCCTAGAGAGGTCACACCACAGTTCTGGGGGAAAGCCATCGACAAGCTAGTGAACATTCAGAGCAGGAAGCCCAAGATGCATAATGGGGATTGAAGGGACTGGGGACGTCAAGCCTGGAAAAGATAGAAAGTGGCTCGGGAAATGGAGTCAGGCTCCAGGGTCTGCACCTCAGGAGGAAGGTCATGGCCCCTGCCATCTGAGTCTAAGACCTGACTCCACTCTGGCAGGGCCGTGGCCCAGAGACTTGCTACCCTTTGGCTATCACTGAGTGGCAAATGTCCTCCTTCCAGGGCTAGTAGGAGATATCTGTTGCCCCACGAAGACTTACATTGAAAGAAAACAAACCCCAGGAAGTTGGTATAACTTAAAAGTTCCTTTCTATTCTCCAAGGAGGACACAGGTTCTTAGATCATTTGGGTGTTTTTCTGCGGCAAAGTTCCAGTTGTTCAGCCACTGGCTGACCTGGAGGGGTACGGCAGTGCAGTCAGGCTTCTGGGCTGGAAGCATAACCACCCTTCCACCCCCAGCTGTGAGCACTAAGCTGTACCAATCAGTCAAGAAGGTGCTATCCCCTCCCCTGTAGGCTCAGCTGTACGCAGTGGGCACACAGGGCAAAAGACAGAGGGGTCCCCAGGAAACTCTACCAGAGACATTGATGGGCACGATGCTGCCTTGGGTGGAACACGAGGGATGCCACCTCCTCTCCTCCAGGACGGGCAGAGGGAAGGGTCTACTCCAGGCGTTTTGCTTGTCTGGAGAAGCAGGCAGGCTCAGGGAGGACTCAGGAGGCCTCACACCCTGGCTGGTACTCTTGTCTCCATTCCCTCTTCGGCTTGTGGGCTATCAGGAAAAAGACCAATGGGAATAGGATAATGGAGTCTGACTGGAGGAGGAAACAGCCCCCAGAGGATGTCGGACTGCTTGTTCTTCGGGCAAGGAGTCTGAGGCTTTCTGGAGGAACCATTAAAGTGAAGGAAGGAGGAGAGGACTATTACGAATCCTAGCTTAGAGCTGGAACGAATCTAAGAAGTCACCAAATCCAATCTCCTCCTTATACAGATGAGGAGGTTGATGCCCAGAAAGGAACAGTGACTTGCCCAGGGTCACACAGCTAGTCAATGTCTGAGGTGAGATTTGAACCCAGGTCTTCTTGATACTGCATCCTGTACAATATCCCTACTCCACCATGGTGCCTCTCAACAAGCAGACGCTGGTGGCTGATTGTGCCCTTTCCCTGGGAGCTGTCCAAGCTACAGGCCCTGATGATACTCAGCTCTGTCCTCAGCCCTGAGGGCAGGCACAGCCTCTAAGGCTGAGACTTGGCCTCATCATGAACAGAAGACAGAAAGGTGACAGCAGAAGACACACATGCCAGGGCTCTTTGCTCTTCCCTAGAAGGCTGGGAGAATAGAGGTGGCTAAGGGCTTCTGTCCATAGATTATTCCCTAATTAGAAGAACCCTGCTCTGGGGGCCTGCCTACCCTGGCCCTTGCCAGTGAAAGAGAGCTGAAACTCACCATCAACACAAATTCCAGGCGCTTAGCAGACTGTGGCCTTGGGCTGAGAGTGGGCTCCGGGGGCTCGTCTGGGCCTAGGGTACGGAAGGTCTGCCCAGAAAGCCTGGCCTCCGAGTACTGTTCCTCGTACTCTTCTGAAAAAGACAAGGCATGAGGACGAGGAGTACAGGAATTAGGTCCAACGGTCCGGGCTGCTGTCAGCATGGGCAGTGGAAAGTGCCAACTTGGTGCTCCTGGCTTCCAATCCCAGCCCTGCCACTTCTTGGTCATGGGACCCTGGGCAAGTCACTGCCCCTCTCAGGGCCTTAGTTTCTTCAGCTACAAAACCCTGAAGTCACTTGTAGTCCTCAATTCATGAGCCCTCTGATCCAAGCTCTGGTCCAGGCTCCTGGTGTCCATTTACTCTGAAAGTAGCAGAGGCAGGAGTGGGATCCTGGGCATCATCCTGGCCTAAACCCTTGGCAGCTGACTTGGCAGCTTGGCCTCCCGATTTCTTTGGGACTCCTCCCTGAGCTGGCGTGGGTACCATGAATGGGGCTTGGGGAAATGGCCTGCCCAGCACACTTGGCTCGAGGTAGGGGAGGTTGTCATGAGGAGACAGAAACCCCAGGATATGGACAGGGAAGGAAGAAAGTCATCCCCTTCTATCAGGCAGTTTTCTATTTTAACAAATTAGTTTGGCTTACTGGGTGCTACCCAGTGGTTGTTTCTAAGCTATTGATGTGAAGGAGCCTTTGTCAGTAGCCTCTAGGTTTGGTGCCCTGGGACATAGGGTTTCACTCAAGGAACAGCCCATCATGGAGGCTATACCTCTGTCTTCAGAATTCGCTTCTGGCCCATTCTCTCACTTGAGGGTGCCATGGGGCCAGAGAGGAGAAGGAGGAAGAAAAGGGTCATTTCAGGGGCCCTTTTGGGATTCAAATGCCCTGGCCAGGGGCAAGAGGAGGGGGAGAGGGTTCCTAACATCTGGTGAATGCTGACCCAGGCTCTGAGATTTAGAGCTGGAAGAGGCCTCTGAGGACGTTTATTCTTGTTAAGTCATTTCAGTTGACTTTGTATGAGGTTTTCTTGGCAAAGGTACTGGAGTGGTTTGTTATTTCCTTCTCCAATAAGCTGAGGCAAACAGAGGTGAAGTGACTTGCCCAGGGTCACACAGCTAGTAAATTCCTGAGGCTGGATTTGAACTCAGGCCTTCCTGACTCCAGGCCTGGATTGTGTTTGCCCTTCGATTTCGAAGAACTCCATCTACTGAGCCCCTAAGCTGCCTCATTTACTCTACAGGAGAAAAGTGAGGTTCCCAAAGAAGGGACGAACTCCAACGCACACCAACAGAAGCATAGCAGAGTCAGCATTTGAACCCAGGACCACTAAGGACAAAGCACATGCTCTTTCTACTGTGTCTTACATGGGAGTAGCCCCATTCTACTAGGGGCAGATGGGCTTGAGCCATCCCCAGATGAGACCAGGCCATGTGTGCTGCCACACGTTGGCAAACTTGGCTCTGCACTCTCTGTGCCCATTGGGAGAGATGCCCAGATAGTCCAGTCCACCACCCTCTCCTCCCTTTAATAGGACTTCATCATACACTTACCGTGAGTAGGTCAAACACCACACTTTGGGGAAAACCCAGGTAGAACACCCAGTCCCCATCATGGTTTGGTTGGGGGAACAAGTCAGACATGCACAAAGGACCGAACCAACTCAGGAACAGTGACAAAGCTTGAGGGGCTCATAACACAGACTACTGGCTCTCCACAGATGTTTAAATGGATGTATACATATACACACAGATGTTTGCATGTGTGTATGTAGAAGGAATGCAAAGCAAAGCAAAGAGGGTGAGTCACCAGAGGCTTCTTAGAGGACAGGAGATCAGCTTGAGCTGGAAGAAGAAAGAGGGAGGGGTGGATGGTCCAAGGAGGAAGTCATTTTAGACTAGAAGACAGAGAATGTGTACAAGAGAAAGGGAGGCACCCCCACTGACAGGGATGGAGAAGCCCCCATTAGGGACTAGGAGGAATGAAAGCTGGACCAGTTACAGTTTCTCCTTAGCAGGCTTTGAGGAGTGTACAGGGTGGCCTGAGAGCACAAGAAGTGGGGGGAAGCAACGTGACTGTCGGGAGGTCTTTGGGGGCAGAGTTGGAATAAGGAAAATCAGCATCATTCCTTTGAGGCTGGAAGTGGGCAGGGGCTGAGTCTCCTTGTCACACCACCTACTGTCCTGTGTCCTAGGCCTAGGGCACCCAGAATAACAGCAATCCATGAGTGTAGTGGTAGTGGTGTGCCTTGGAAGATGAAAATTCCAGATAGGGTTGCCATAGCAACAAAGACCCCAGAAGAGGAGGAGAGGAGGTAGCAGCAATAACAAGCACTATTCACGGGTGTCAGTGTGGCGGCATCTCAAGTGGGTGCCCAGAACGAGCTCAGCAGAGATCTGGGGGCTGGGGGAATGTTCTCCTCCATGCAGCCTGGGAGGAGGCAGCAGAGCTGAGCACAGAGTGAGAGACCTTCCCCCCGCCTGAAATCATCCTGACTCCCAGCTTCCCTGCTTTACATTTTGGCAATGCAGGAACTGGCTCAGAGGAATTCACTGATTTGCTCACTAAGTACTGGAGTCAGGATTAGAACCCAGGTCCCTCCTGACTAGCCTGGGTCTGTGGTTCTTCTCACTCACCACAGCCAAGCCTTCCCAGACATGAAATGCCAGAAATGCTGGTGGTCCTCTTTCCCCCTAATCTGCACAACCTCTCCAAAGTGCCCCTCTGCCAAGCCAGGAGCATGTGTGGAGCCTGAGAGGTCTGAGAGAGAGAGAGAGAAAGAAAGAGAGAGAGAGAGAGAGAGAGAGAGAGAGAGAGAGAGAGAGAGAGAGAGAAGCAGAGGCTTGGGTCCTCATCACCTTGCTTCCATCCCCATATCTGAAGGAGCAAAACGCTGCCGAGCATCCAGTCAGTGCATACCAGCCACTGATCCCACCTCTCAACACCAGTGCTGCTGCCTCCAAGCACCAGGGACACAGAACTCCACAAAGTGTGGCCTAGCTGCTGAAATCTGCATGATGACCTGCAACCTCTGGCTGCCTCCATTTCCTCCCTCCTGGGGGCCCTTCCCCCAGAGCCCTTCCCCTCATAGAGCAGGGTACCTTGCAGTAAGCTCTGGAGATTAAGCTGAGCTTCCTGATGCAGCTCCTCCACACCTGGGGGCCGGCTGGAGGAGAGGAACACGTTCACTGGCTGTTGCCATGACGACTTGGGGTGGGTAGCAGTTTTCTTATTCTCCAGACCCAAGTTGGAGGCAGCTAGGGAGGAAGAGCACAGAGTGAGCCTTGGAGACACCGAGCCGAGGATGTGAGGAGGCCACGTGATGAGCAAAGGAGAGAGAACCCAGGACCCTCTCCTCAGCTTCCCCTGCCTCGTTGTGACAAGGAGAGGAGAACCATTCTGTTTTCACCCTCTCATCCATCCATTCTGAGCCATAACTAGGGATTTTGCCAGCCAGGACAGGTACCTAACATCAGGCTCAGGAAAAGTGAATCAAAGCATTACCTCAGTTGGGGTGAGCAGGGTGAGACAGAAATCCCACCACATTAGCTAGCAAGCAGGAGGTGGGCAGGGAGGGGGAAGAGCCCCCTCAAGCTCGCCATCTGGTAGTTTCCTGTTTTCACCAATTACTCTTGATAACAAGGGGATAAACTTTACATTTCTATGTGCTGAAGGAATGCAAATGTTGCCAAAGAGCTCTCTAAATTCAGCAGCTCTGGGGTGAAGGCCCAGTTACCCCACCCTAGTTGTGGTTCTGCTCACCATCCTTCATTCATATACCAATACATTTAGTGCCTGCAATACACCAAGCCATGGGCTGGGCACAGAGTGATGCCTCTCACAGAGTTAACAGCCCAGCATGTACATAAATAAGCCTTATTTCAACTAGAATATGCTAAGTGGGTTAGAGAGGTGGCCACAAAGTACTTGGGGCATTTTGGCAGGGCTGTGGGTGTGAGGAAGAAGCTACTTTTGATTAGCACCTCCACCCATCCCCTAATGCCTTACTCACTATAAGTGATGCACTGTGGGAGAGAGGCCAAGTAGGCTATGACTAGATGGGCTAGGCAGGCCTTGGGAGGGTGGGCTATATATATCATCAATGTCCTGAACTTCTGGATAAAAATGTGATTCTCATAAAAAAAGAGCCACTCATACTTTGCATAGAGGAAACATTTCCATAGTGACCAGTACATTTATCATATAAACATGAACACAGAGTAACCCATTCCTAGAAACCCAATAGAGGCCAGATGTTGTTGTGAAAAGAACTTGGAATTGGAGTCATGAAATGGAAGGGATGTTTGCATCTTCCACTTGAAGAAATTCACTACCTGCCAAGGCAGACCCCTTCCCTAGAGGTCTTCAAGCAAACTCTGGGATGTTGAAGAGGGGATTCTGTCTGAGGTTTATGTTACCTTCAATGGCGCTAAAGTCCCTGCCTACTCTGAGCTTCTGGGATTCTCTGTTCACCTCTCCATCCTTCTATCTAGCTACCGATTCATCCATCTGTTCATTCATTTGTCCATGCATGTCTTCATCCACTCAACAAATGTTGAGCATCTATTACAGATAAAGTTCCATGTGATGCTCTAGGTTTTATAAAACTGATATGGCCTTCTTGGCAAAGCATGCTTTTGACTTCCAGCTAACACGACAGTGGGAAAGGTCAGAGAGAAGTCAGCAATGATTGAGAAATGATCTAGAAATTCAAAGAGAAGCATCATTAAGCTCTTTCAGTAAGACATGTGCTTGAATAAGGGTCTCCTCAGGAAAGCCATCATAGGCTCTGGCAAATGGAAGCCCTCAGTAGCACCCTGACCAGGGTGAGTCTGAATGGGACACAGGAGATGGGGCTTAAAGGAGCTGCCTGTGCTCTGAGTAAAGATACATCAGGGGCAGGGGAAGCCAGTGGAAAGACATTGAGGTCAAGACAAACAGGAGCCATGCCAGGTCTAATTTGTCTAAGAGTCCAGCTCTGGCCAGAGTCTCACATTAGGAACTGAGGATGAAGATGTGGGGTAAGCACAAGAAGATACAGGACGTTAGGAAAAAATATTATGGGACAAGAGATAGCCATGAGGTGAACACAGAAGAAAAAAGTAACTGTACCACAAATATAAGCAGTGTCTCTGGGGAATAAAAAACTGGGTTGCCTACAAGGCTTATGAGAATACTTGGGAAAAAACTGAGCAAGAGATTTAAAAAAATAAAATGATAGGTGAAATAAGAGCTCTGGAGGAAAGATTTATTATCTTTCTAGATAATAAAGAACTGAGAATAGAAAGTAGAAAGGCTTGTGCAAGTAAAAGAGTCCCTGAGAGTTAGAATGGATCTAAGACAACTGAATGACTCTGAGACAACAAGAAATTTTAGAAAAAAAATCAAAGATTGAAAAAATAGAAGAAAATTTAAGGTACATACTAGAAAAAAACCAACTGACCTGGAAAATAGGTCAAGGAGTGACATTTTAAGAATCATGTGACTCCTCAAAAACCATGACCAAAAAGCAAAAGAATACCACATTTCACAAAATCATAAAGGAAAACTGCTCAAATTTATTTGAAACAGAGGGCAAAGGGGAAATAGAAAGAATCCAGTAGTCACCTTCTGAAAGGAACCTCCAAATGAAAATTCCAGGGAATGTCAAAGCCAAAGATCATTGCTTCCAGGTGAAAGGAAAAAATACCATAAGCAGCCAGAAGGTTGTTGTGTTTGCCCTTCATTTTCAAAGAGGACCATGACATCAGAGAAATGATGACATGACTTGCACTTAACTTTGTTTTGAGTGCAAGGTCACCAGCCTCACTTTCTCCTCCTGAACCATCTGGATCCAGTGATAAGATATTCATCAGGATGACTGGAGATGGCCCAGGATGCAATGGGAGGCCTTGGCCTTTTATGCTAAGGTCTTTTCAGGTATTCACTTAAAGTGAGCTAATGCCCATTCAGTTAGCTAGGCCTCTTTAAAAAGTAGTCAGGGGGATGGCCCCTTCAATAGAATAGAAAAAAATAGATAAATCACACTGGGAGGGGCAGGCGCCTCAGGGTTGTTGTTTGGAAGAGAAACTGTTACTATTGACTTTCACCGTAAGCCAGGAGGGTCCAAAAACAGCCATTAAGTGGAAGTTGGGCAGGGACCCTTCTTTATTCAATCCATGGGCTTCAGAGTGCATGGGGTCTAAGGTTTTAGGGGAGAAAGGGAAGGGAAGGGAAGGGACCTAGCCAATGTACCCCAAGTTAGCTGGGCAGCTTCTGGCCATGAAAATTTATCTTCTTTTGGAGAGGAGAAGGGAAGGAAGAGGGCTACGTTGAGAGAGAGCACGAGCTGAGTTAGGCAGATCAGTCTACTTACAGGCTGTGTTCATATGTCATGTGATCCAAAGTCTCCCTTCCTCTGGGTCTCAATTTCCTCCTCTGTATGTTCTAGCTTTGACCATCAATGTTTCTGAAACTTATGGGGGGTGACTGTACTGAGTGTCAGAGATGAGGGACAGTAACCAGAGCTCTGGCTTCAAAAGGCTACCTAGTAAGGGCAGCATCTGGCAGGGGACTTTGGGCTTGGGGTGGGGATCCCTGGCCTAGGAAGGCTGCTGACAGGTGGTAATCCCAGAAAGAAACGATTCAAATACCAAGGAACCTGTCAATATCACACGACTTGGAAGCAATGACTTAAAGGAGAGAAGATCTTGGAACATGATATTTCAAAAGGCAAAAAAGATAAAGGTTTACAACCAAGAACAATTTGCCTGCACAGCTTGTAAGATTGAGTACAATCCTATAAGTGAAAAGGGATTTTTAATGGAATAAAAGACATTAAAACATTACTGATAAGAAGACCAAAGATGAATAGAAACTTTGAACTTCAAATACAGGGGTTATGGCAAACCTAAAAAGGCAAATATGTTTAAATAACTGGAAGGGTCTAAACCAGAGGTGACAAACTTTCTAACCAGGCATATTCTCTAACCAGATTAAAATGTAATTGGCAAATATTAAACAAAATAAACATACAATGCAACTTAGATAATGTTAATTTGTTGTTTTCTAATTCAATATGCCACAAGTTTCTATTTGAGTTTGAAACCATTGATCTAAAAGATGGTAAAGTGCTTATATTTTTACCTAGAGAAGGGACAAGTCTTTTAAAAATTCTTATGTCTTCAAGGGTCACAGAAGTTAAATAAGATTAACAGAGGGATTGTGGGTGGTTTTGTTAATTTTTAATGGTTTTAAGAAAGAAAAAGGGGGAGGAAAAATGGAGTACACTGGGGAAGAAATCAGGAAGAAGTCTTTGTACAAATAGGGAGGAAGGGGTGGGGAGAGTGAAGTTCTTAGCAAAACTGAACAAAAGGGGTTTGAACATACATACACAAAAAGTTTGGTTTAATTCCTCAGGGATTAGAGAGGGATAGGGAAAGGGGAGAGAGCAGCTTGAGAGGAAGGTAGAGTCACGAGCAAAACAAACTTCAACTTTAGAGTGCAGGAATAAGTGGATCTTTCCTTAATATGATGCATAGTATCTGAAACCAAGAGTTAGAATTATCTACAATGAAAAAAACATGAGGCCTTTTCAATAAGATTGGGGTAAAAAAATAAACCAAACCAAACCAAGCAACCCCAGATCCCTAGCTGTCAGCAATGAAATTCAATGTTTTTCCCATGATCACCTAGGTGGCAAGCATCAGGGGAAGGGTTTGAATCCGACCTGATCTCTACTGGCTCCAAGTCTGGAACTCTTTCCATAAAGCGTGGATGTCCACTTCTCATGTGACATAGCACCAGAGATGCTAGCAAGAGCCATAAAAAAAGACAAATGGAAGGAATAAACAGTGACCAGGAAGCAACACAATGGCCACTTTTAGACACTATGTGATGGTCTAGCTGGAGAACCCTAGAGATTCAACTAATTAATTGAAAGAATTAATAGCTTCAGTAAAGTAGCAGATACCAAATAAAACTCCATAGATCATCAGCTTTTCTGTATACAGGCCTGCAAAACCCAACAGGAAGAGCCAGAAAAAGGATACATTCAAAACAGCCACAATATATTCAAGATTTGGGGGTTTGCCTACCAAGAAACACATAGCGACTATATGAAGACAACCACAAAACACTCTTATAGCAAGAAGGACAGACCTGAAGAATTGTAGAAATAAGAATTGCTCATAGGAGGCAGTGTGGCATAGTAGATAGTGAGCCAGCCTTAGAGGCCAGAAGACCTGGATTAAAGTCCTGTGTCTGACACCTATTGGCTGTGTGACCCTGGGCAAGTCACTTAAGTTTTCTGTGCTCTAGTCAACTCTCTAAGATTCTAAGTTTCAGAGGGCAGTCAGTCAGTAAGTATTCATTAGGCACTTACTATGTGCCAGGCAGGATACAAAGAAAAGTGTTGCCTTCCACTGTGGCAGTGAAATCATGGGTCCAATCCCTATCCCTATTAACTGCTCAATGTTCATGTTTATTAAGGGGAAGGGAATAAATAAGCGTGTATGTAGCACCTACCGTGTGCTAGATGTTTTTTACAAATATGCTCTCATTTGATCTTCACGACAACCCTGAGAAGTAGGTGCTATTATTATTCCCATTTTACAGATGAGGAAACTGAGGCAGACAAAGATTAAGTGACTTGCTCAGAGTCACACAGTTAATAAGTGTCTGATGTTGGATTTGAATGCAGTTCTTCCTGATTCCAGGCCCAGGGCCCCCTCCACTGTACTACCAGCTGCCTCTTATAAGTTCAGAATAATATACTGAGTTCAGAATAACAAATCATTTTTAAAAAATCTTTTTCAAGGCAATATGGTCTTTGGCATCAAAATGCTTATTGTCTAGTGGTAGAGATAAAACAGTGAGTCAGAAAAATGCAGGACATGCTGAACTGTGAAATAGCTGATACCCATGTTCCCTCACACCTGCTTGGGTGGCTGGGGGTAGGGGTGGGGTAACCAGGAGAAGCTTTGTGGAACAAGGAGTATTTGAGCTTGACCTTGAAGGATGGACATTTGCCAGGGGGAGACAGGGCTAGCATGTGTCCATTTCCTCTCTGGGAGGAAAGAGTTCCCGTCTTAGCACCTGTTGGAAACTGAGTTAGTCTCCTAGAACATAGCTCTCTATTTCCCCTGTGCCCTTGACCTGCTAACACAGAATGGATATGCGATAACTGCCTTGTGCCTGGGTTTTCCATTTTGCACTTTTGAGGGCATCTCCTGAATTGAGAGTCAGAGGGTCTGGAGCGTCATCCCAGTTCTGCTACCAACTCATTGTGTGACCTTCAGTAAGTCTCTTTCCTTCTGTGGGCCTCAGTTTACTCTTAGGTAAAATAAGCGAGTTGGACTAAATGGTCTCTTAGGGCCCTTTAAACTCAGACATCATATGATCCAAAATTTCTTCCTTCCTCTGGCTCTCAGTTTCTTCCTCTGTACCTTCTAGCTTTGACCATCAATGTGGCTGTGCTGAGTGTCAGCGAGGAGTAACAGTTACCAGAGCTCTGGCTTCAAAGGGCTACCTAGTGAGGGCAACATCTGGCAGGGGACTTTGGGTCTGGGGTGGGGATCCCTGGTCTAGGAAAGCTGCTGACAAGTGGTAAAGTCAGAAAACTTCTCTTTCAATGTTGGACTCTACTTTCTTCCGGCTGCCTAGGTTTTGCATCCAGGTTTTCACCCTTTTGCAAAGTCCTCCCTGGAGCTCAAGCACGGAGAAGTTAGGGTTAGATCAAAACAAATGAAATTGTTCAGAAGCCCCTGGGGAATCTACTACAGTGGAGAGTGGGTGGGTTTTGAGGAAGGGACCAGCTGGGACGCCAGAGGGGTGGTACGGCCACTAGGTGGTGCTGTGCAACGCCAAGCTGAGAGGTAACCCAATTAGCGAAGTGCTACAGTTAGCTGAGGCCGAGGACACACAGTCAGCATTCGGCTACAACCCACGTTTGCTGAGCAAGCTGCGATTTCCCCTGGGGTTCATATTTATGTGACACTATGGAGATAGTAAATGCTGGCACTTCAATAGTGATTTGAAATGAGCAAAGCACGTAGAACCCCAATAACCTTCCTTCTATAGAGGGTATTATTCCCATTTTATAAAGGAAGTGACATCCCTTGCCCAGGTCATAGCACTAATAAGTGTTGGAGGGGAGATTTGAACTCAGGCCTTTTCTGACTCCAAATCCAGCGAGTTCTTTTCATTCCAGTTTTATTCCTGGGTCAGAAGAATCCAGTTACATTCCAAGCAGCTGTGTTGCCATGGACCAATCAGTTCACCTCTAGAATAATCTAGGCCAATTAATTAATGGTAGTGTCAATACCCTGAAAACAATTCTTTGAGGTAGGTAGGGCAGGCATGAGGTGAAGCTACCTTTGTACAATTACTAACTGACGTCTCTACATAGATGTGTGTGTGTGTATACTTACATATAGCATGTTTCACACATTATCTTATTTGAGGCTCGTAACCACCCTTAGTCAATATTAGAGATACCATTAGAAGTAGATCTTTTAGATACCATTACCGCCCTGGGAGAGAAGGAGCACAATCAGTGGCAAACAAGGCATCACAAATCCCATATGAACTCCACATGTTATGAGTAGCAGAGCCAGTGATGGGGAGACGCAGGCCGAGCAGGCTGTCCTCATGTTGCCCAGGATGGGAGGACTAGGGTGACTCTAGCAAGGCAGGAGGAGCTTCTGTGGATCTTGGCAGAGAGCAGGAGGAATCCAAGTGCTTCCACAGGAAAGTCCAGGCTCCAAGAATGCTGCCTCCTATCTTGGACTCTTGATGGAGGTGCTCCATCTTCCCTGTCACACAGAGGCATTCTGGGAAGGCCCCAAGGAGCTTGGGGCTCTGCATGGAGTAGATCTGGCCCTTTGGGTCCCTTTGTTGCACCAGCTAAAATCCATTTTCAAATGAGTTGCTATTCTGTTGTAAAGGACACCACCACTTCAAACCGTGGAATGGGGACAGTTCGTAAATTAAGTTAGTTGCCACAGGAATCCAGCTAGGAAGGTCATTAATTAACTAATAAGAGTAAACATGGGAATTGAAGTCTCATTTCAAGTCTAAAGTCAAATTCTGAAAAGCCTTCAGTGACTGGTGGGAGACAATGCCAGGAAACAAAGGTAGCCAGCATGGTGTGATGCAAAGATGATTAAATCTGGCATTCAAGTCCCTGGATTTGAATCTGAGCTCTGCCAGTCACTACCTGTGTGGTCTTGGGCTGCCTCAGTTTCCTCCTCTGTCAAGTGAGATGGTGCACTAGGTGATCTCCAAAGGCTCTTCTAGCTCTATGGTCCTATGGTTCCCTTCCTTCTCTCTCATGGGCCTTTCCTCTCAAATATTAGAGAAGGGGATAGTAAACTGAGCAGATGCTAGGAATGTGGCCGAGAGTGGGGAAGAGAACCTTTAGAAGGAGTGAAGTCCTCAGAAAGAGCTACTGGGCCTACAGTGAGTGGGTAGGGGAAGGCCCCTATGACAATTGGCCTGATTTCATGTTGCCCCAATGGGGCTCCTCCAAAAAGCTGGATCCTGGGGGGGGAGGGGGGCGGAGCCAAGATGGTGGAGTAGAAAGACACACATACGCATAGCTCCGAACCCACAGCCTATAGAACATCTGTAAAAAAGAACTCCTGGCGAATTCTGGAGTAGCAGAGGCCACAGAACAGTGGAGTGGAGGAGATTTCTGTTCCAGAGAGCCCTGCAAACCTCTTGCAAAAGGTCCATCAAACTGCGGACGTGGAGCCGAGCCCAGCCCTGCCTTGGCTGCGGCACCGAGAGGAGCGGATCCAAGCAGGCTTCAGGGACGGGATCTCCAGCGGCCGTGCAGGTCCCTCCACCCACAGGTGATTGGGGTTGGTGAGAGGGTCTCTTTGGCGGGGTGAGAGGGTCTCTTTGGCGGGTTGAGAGGGGAGTGGGGTGCCCCCATAGCCCAGGCCCCCTTGGGAGGCAGTGGCTGAGGCGGGAGCAGACCGGGGCTCCCCAAGCAGGCTGGAGCCTGGATCCATTGTTGAAGGTCTCTGCATAAACCCCCTGAGGGAACTGAGCCCGTGAGGCAGCTCTGCCCCAACCTGAGCAGCTGAACTTGATCTCACACTGAATAGCAGCCCTGCCCTGGCCCAAAGCCCTGAGGCTGGGAAGCAGCATTTGAATCTCAGACCCCAAGCTCTGGCTGGGAGGATCTGGAGGCGAAGTGGGTATGAAGAGAATATTCAGAAGCCAAGTCACTGGCGGGGAAAATGCCCAGAAAAGGGAAAAGAAATAAGACTATAGAAGGTTACTTTCTTGGTGAACAGGCATTTCCTCCCTTCCTTTCTGATGAGGAAGAACAATGCTTACCATCAGGGAAAGACACAGAAGTCAAGGCTTCTGTATCCCAGCCCACTCAATGGGCTCAGGCCATGGAAGAGCTCAAAAAGGATTTTGAAAATCAAGTTAGAGAGGTGGAGGAAAAGCTGGGAAGAGAAATGAGAGACATGCAGTCAAAGCATGAACAGCAGGTCAGCATCCTGCTAAAGGAGACCCAAAAAAATGCTGAAGAAAATAACACCTTGAAAAATAGGCTAACTCAACTGGCAAAAGAGGTTCAAAAAGCCAATGAGGAGAAGAATGCTTTCAAAAGCAGAATTAGCCAAATGGAAAAGGAGGTTCAAAAGCTCACTGAAGAAAATAGTTCTTTCAAAATTAGAATGGCACAGATGGAGTCTAAGGACTTTATGAGAAAGCAAGAAATCACAGAACAAAGCCAGAAGAATGGAAAAATGGAAGATAATGTGAAATATCTCATTGGAAAAACAACTGACCTGGAAAATAGATCCAGGAGAGACAATTTTAAAATTATGGGACTACCTGAAAGCCATGATCAGAAAAAGAGCCTAGACATCATCTTTCATGAAATTATCAAGGAAAACTGCCCTGATATCTAGAACCAGAGGGCAAAATAAGTATTCAAGGAATCCACAGAACACCGCCTGAAAGAGATCCAAAAAGAGAAACTCCTAGGAACACTGTGGCCAAATTCCAGAGTTCCCTGGTCAAGGAGAAAATATTGCAAGCAGCTAGAAAGAAACAATTCAAGTATTGTGGAAATACAATCAGGATAACACAAGATCTAGCAGCCTCTACATTAAGGAATCAAAGGGCATGGAATAGGATATTCCAGAAGTCAAAGGAACTAGGACTAAAACCAAGAATCACCTACCCAGCAAAACTGAATATAATACTTCAGGGGAAAAATTGGTCTTTCAATGAAATAGAGGACTTTCAAGCATTCTTGTTGAAAAGACCAGAGCTGAAAAGAAAATTTGACTTTCAAACACAAGAATGAAGAGAAGCATGAAAAAGTAAATAGCAAAGAGAAGTCATAGGGACTTTGCAAAAGTCGAACTGTTTACATTCCTACATGGAAAGACAATATTTGTAACTCTTGAAACTATTCAGCATCTGGGTACGGGGTGGGATAACACACACACACATGCATACGCACACACACACACACACATAGAGACAGAGTGCACAGAGTGAACTGAAGAGGAGGGGATCATATCTTAAAAAAAAAATGAAGTCAAGCAGTGAGAAAGAAATATATTGGGAGGAGAAAGGGAGAAATGGAATGGGGCAAATTATCTCTCATAAAAGAGGCAAGCAAAAGACTTTTTAGTGGAGGGATAAAGAGGAGAGGTGAGAGAAAAACATGAAGTTTACTCATCACATTCCACTAAAGGAAGGAATAAAATGCACACTCATTTTGGTATGAAAACCTATCTTACAATACAGGAAAGTGGGGGATAAGCGGATAAGCAGGGTGGGGGGGATGATGGAAGGGAGGGCACGGGGAGGAGGGAGCAATTTGAGGTCAACACTCATGGGGAGGGACAGGATCAAAAGAGAGAACAGAAGTAATGGGGGACAGGATAGGATGGAGGGAAATATAATTAGTTCTTACACAACACTACTATTATGGAAGTCATTTGCAAAACTACACAGATCTGGCCTATGTTGAATTGCTTGCCTTCCAAAGGGAAGGGGTGGGGAGGGAGGGAGGGCAGATTGGCAGACAGGGGCAATTAGAACGCTTGGTGTTCTGGGATGGGGGGAGGGGACAAAAGGGGAGAAAATGTGGAACCCAAAATTTTGTGAAAATGAATGTTAAAAGTTAAATAAATTAATAAAAAAAATAATGAAGAGAACCATGAAAAGGTGAACAGCAAGGAGAAGTCATAAGGGACTCACTAAAGTTGAACTGTTTACATTCCTACAGGGAAAGACAATATTTGTAACTCTTGAAACTTTTCAGTATCTGGGTACTGGGTAGGATTACACACACACACACATGCACATGCACACACACACACACATAGAGACAGAGTGCACAGAGTGAATTGAAGAGGATGGGATCATATCTTAAAAAAATGAAATCAAGCAGTGAGAGAGAAATATATTGGGAGGAGAAAGGGAGAAATGCAATGGGGCAAATTATCTCTCATAAAAGAGGCAAGCAAAAGACTTATTAGTGGAGGGATAAAGAGGGGAGGTGAGAGAAAAACATGAAGTTTACTCTCATCACATTCCACTAAAGGAAGGAATAAAATGCACACTCATTTTGGTATGAAAACCTATCTTACAATACAGGAAACTGGGGGATAAGGGGATAAGCAGGGTGGGGAGGATGATGGAAGGGAGGGCATGGGGAGGAGGGTGCAATTTGAGGTCGACACTCATGGGGAGGGACAGGTTCAAAAGAGAGAATAGAAGTAATGGGGGACAGGATAGGATGGAGGGAAATATAGTTAGTCTTATACAACACGACTATTATGGAAGTCATTTGCAAAACTACACAGATTTGGCCTATATTGAATTGCCTGCCTTCCAAAAGGAAGGGGTGGGGAGGGAGGGAGGTAAAGAAGTTGGAACTCAAAGTCTTAGGAACAACTGTCGAGTACTGTTCTTGCCACTAGGAGATAAGAAATACAGGTAAAGGGGTATAGAAAGTTATTAGGCCCTACAGGACAAAAGAGAAGATGGAGACAAGGGCAGAGAGGGATGATAGAAGAGAGAGCAGATTGGTGATAGGGGCAATTAGAATGCTTGGTGTTTTGGGGGGGGGGGACAAAAGGGGAGAAAATTTGGAACCCAAAATTTTGTTAAAATAAATGTTAAAAGTTAAATAAAAAAAAAAGAAATCTAATAAATATATTCATCTTAAAAAAAAAAAAGCTGAATCCTGGCCTATCTTAGCAGCACATGAAGAACAGTGGCTCTCCAAGGCTTCCTGGGATCCCACCAGGCCTGCCTGAATTCACAATTGCCCTCTCCCACCCAATGTCTCCTCAATGCTCCTTGTTGTTGTTCAGTCATTGGGTGGTATCTGACCCTTCATGACCCCATGCACTATGAACACCACTATTAGCCATGAGGTCTTCTTGGTAGAGATACTGGAATGGCTTGCCATTTCTTTCTCTGGCAGACTAAGGCAAACAGAGGTGACATGACTTATCCAGGGTCAAATAGCTAATAAATGTCTGAGGTCAGATTTTGACTCAGGTCTTCCAGACTTCAGGCTGAGCGCTCTATCCACTGCAGGACCTCCAGGCTGCTTCTAAGGGGAGAGCTCTGGATCCTACAGGCCTAGGCTAACTGACACTACTTGGTACCTTCCACTGCTGTCCATGGTTGGGCCAACGACCTCCTAGGCTGAACCTGAAATAGCCTCCTCTCTAAAAAGGGACAGGGCCATTGCTCCAGAGCCAGCCAGTGAGTGGAGCCAGGGGCCACCCTGGAAGATGCTAGAGGGTGAGGAAGTGGGGGTGACAGGGGGCAGGGGTTGGGTGGAACAGGAAGGAGAGTGCTTGTGGTTCCTCTTTCAAGAAATGTTTATAGAAATGGCAGCTTCCTGTTCTGGGCCCAGAATGAGCAGCCCAGGCAAGATCTAGGGTTAGCCTCAGTTTCTTCTTCCGTAAAATGAGGGAGCTGGATTAGGTGGCCTCTGAGGGCCCTTCTCAAGTAGAGTCTGCTCTTTCCTGTACAACCAGTGGCTGCTTTCTTTATCTGCTCTGCTCTAAGTCCCAGCTGGTTCATCTCCTTTGCTATTACCTGTCTCTTAGTTGAGGTTCTCCCCATTGGCTCCCCAAACTGATGCTGGTTGACATTACCACCATTGCTTGGCCTAAAGCAGTCCACCTGGCCAGGCTCCAATTGGGACACCCCAGGACAAAATGCCAAATGCTGCTGCCTTTCAATCTGTCAAAGTCATTTGTTGACAGCAGTAGTAGGTCTAAAAAACTCATTAAAAAGAAGCAGAACTGAGCTTTTCCAATGGCTACCTCTTCTTCACCAAGGCAAAGGGCAGAAAAGAGTCCCAGGAAACCTGGGTTCAAATTCCTCTGTAGACACTCGCTAGCCATGTGACCTTGACTAAGTCCCTTCCCTCCCCTCCTTGGGCCTCAGTTTCCTTCTCTGTCCAATGAAAGCTCTGATCAGGATGGCTTCTGAAGGTCCCCTCAGTTCCCCATCTACAATGCTGGGGTGGTGAAGCTGAGTAAGGCACTGTGGGCCTGGGGGGACACCTGTAGCCTGATGACAGGGGCAGCAGCTCTCTGGTGCCTTGGGGGCTCCGAAAGTGCTTCCCTTGGAAAAGCTGTGGGAGGCTGGTGCGTAGGCACCATCTCCCCCTTTGTACATGGAAAGAACATCTGCGTAGGACTCCATTTCCAACAATGCCTGAGCTGTCCGGGAGGCTTAGCAGGGTCTAGAAGGCGGCAGGTTAAGAGAACAGGGCTGCAAAGGCAGTGACGGCTAAGAAGATAGGAAGGAATCAGGGAGTATGACTCTGGTTAGGGGGAGACAGAGAGATGCAGAGACAGAGACAGACAAAGAGAGACAGAGAGAGACAGAGACACACAGAGAGAGACAGACACAGAGACGGAGAGAGACAAAGATGCACACTGAGAAAGCTGTCAGCTTACTTTTCAGCCTACCCAGAAGGACTCCCAAAAAGACCCCAAGAGAAAGGTCCAACCATTTCTAAAAGTCTGACTCTCACACTGAGTGCACCTTTGCCAATTATGTCAGGAACGATTCTGTGTAGAAGGACTGGAGGAGAATTAAATTTTCATTCCCTTGGAGGTGTAGAGGATTGGGTCTGGGCACAGAAAAGGTTTTTACTGTTTGATTCTTTTCCTTGTTACTTGTGTTATATCATGTCTTAAATGCTTTTACTGACCTTAGTATCTAGAAGACCCTTAGGGATCATCTAGCCCAAATCTCTTATTTTCTAAAGGTGTAAGCTGAGGTCCTGAGAAAGAAAATGATTAGTCCAAGGCCACAGAGGCAGGAAGCAGAAGAACAAGAACTTGCATTCAGGTCTCCTGACTGGACCATTACTCTTCGTATCAGACCACCCTGAGTCTGGGTCAGCTGTAGAGTAGGATGCTGAGTTCAGATTCCCCTGACACTTGGCAGTTGTGTGACTATGAAAAGTAATTTTAAACTCTACGAGCCTCAGTTTCCTCCTGTTAAACGGGACAATAATCCCTGTAGCATCTACCTCACAGAGTAGATATGAGGCTCAAATGAATGTACAGAAAGTGACCTGCAAACTTTAAAGTGATGGAGAAATGTCAGTTATTATTATTATAATAGTAAAGAAGGAAGTAACTCTGGAGAGATGTCTATACCTATACCTATATATACACACTTACAGAGTTACTCCTATAGCTTCTACTGTGTGTGGTGTGTGTGTCCACTTTAGAAAACGATGTGGAGGTCATAATGTGTCACCAGCTGAACATGAGTCAGCAAGAAAAAGCTTCTGTTTAAAAAGTAAGCCAGGACATTGGGGTTTACCGGAAGAAATATACCACACAGGAAGTGAGAAGTCCTAGATTATATCTAGGCTGCTCAGCCTCAAGAACTCTCTCCAGTTCTGGGTTAAAGAAGGCCACAGTAGATTTCCAGGAGTCAGAGCCTGGAGGGCACCAGCCTCCGGAACAGCTGCAATAAGGCTGGACCCAGGGCCTCACATAGGTGGCTGGAGGAAGTGCGTGGGTTAGGGGCCACAAAGTGGAATGAGGGAGGCTGATTAACATGGACAGCAGCCAGAATGAGAGGTGGAGACAGGAATCCTGTGAAGCCAAAATGGATGACCTTGGAGAAAAAACAAGTGGTGCATGTGAGACAGGTATGAATGGTCCAAGCATAGCCTTGGGAAGGAGAAAGGATCCAAATTTGAACTTTCAGGGATTTTATGTCCTTAACTAAGGGCAGGGTACTCTTATTGTGCCATCAGATAACGTCATTAGAGTTAAAAACTTCTATCTGAGGGTCAGCAGGAGTGCTGGGCCTGGAGTCAGGAGGACCTGAGTTCAAACCTGACCTCAGACACTTACTAGCTGTGTGACCCTGGGCGAGTCACTTAACCCCATCCCCTCCTCCCCAACCCCCCAAAACCAAAACCTTCTATCTGGATTAACGGATCCCTGGCAATCACAGGAGATGTCAGGGCCGTTGGCTCTCCCCTTGTCAGTTATCAAATACTTAAGAGCTTGGTTACCTCATCTGAGCCTAAGGCTGCCCCAGGGAGGAAGATCAAAGAGTTCTTACTCCCCCACCCATCCAGGCTTTATGTGGCAACTCCTTCCACCCACCAACCCAGGGAGATCCAAACTCACCCAGGGTTGGGGGTAAGAGTGTATGTGTTTGTCCTTTGTTGCCGAAGAAGACCATGCCATCAGAGAAATGATGACATGACTTGCACTTGACTTTGTTTGGAGTGAGGGAGGGCTGGGCAGGTCACCAGCCTCACTTCTCCTCCAGATCCATCTGGATCCAGTGACCAGATATTCCTCAGGATGACTGGAGATGGCCCAGGATGAGGCAATTGGGGTTAAGTGACTTGCCCAAGGTCACACAGCTAGTGAGTGTCAAGTGTCTGAAGTGAGATTTGAACTCAGGTCCTCCTGACTCCTGCCCTGGTGCTCTATCCACTGCTCCAGCTAGAGGGAATGGACCTTCTACCTTACTGCTCACAACACACTTAAATTTAATCTGCATCACTGACACTTTCTTTAGTCTAGACAAGCAGTTTTCTGTAGTGTTTGCGGATTTCTGTAAACGATTAACTCTCTGGGGAGCCAGCTCCAGCACACCCCTGTCTGAGGCTCAGAAAGTTTAAGCGACTTTGCCAAGGCCTCACAGTTAATGACAGACAAGACTTATGACTGGGTTCTAGGCATAGAACACAGGGTATCAGAGCTAGAAAAGCTTAAAAAACAGAAGGCTAGTAAGGGCCCTGAGAGCTGGTAAAAGCTTCAAAACAGAGAATAGAGACTATCACAGAAGGAAGGGCCCTTAGAACAGAGAGTACAGAACATGTCAAAGGGAAGGACAGAGCCAACACAGAAGTCACATTGACTCCTTTACTAAGGAATCCCCTTTAAGCCACCCTTGGCTTGCAAGTCTGCTCGCTCCCTCCAACCACCCCAAACATGGAAAGGCCCCAGAAGTGAATCTGGCAGTCCTGGGTGGTCAGGAACTCTCATCTGCTTCAGAACAAAGGCTGGAGACTTCACTTCCTCAGCATCACCAGCTAATTGGACCTCAGGGGGTCATATAATTAACTGCCCCAGAGGCAAATGCAAACTTTCCCTTAGGCTCAGGATCCTAGACAGATGGGAGCAGAGAAGGCTTCCAAAGATACTGGGTTCCAGGGATAGTCCAGACACAAGAAGGTTGTTTAAAAACTGAGCTGAACTCAGCTCCAGTTTTCTGAGTCCAAGCTTCCAGGAAATCCAATGACAGAGGAAGCAACAGGGAGACCTCCTGCTTCCATATCCAGGGCAGCTCACCAACGAGACTGCCCAGCTTGCTCAGGGAGGAAACAGGCTGTTTTGGAATAAGGACAGGGCCCTGTAGTCTTCGAAACATTACTCAGACTCATGGAATGTCAGAGGCAGAAGGGACCTTAAAACATGGAATGGACAATGCCAGAGCTGGAAGAGGTCTCAGAACACGGAACATCAGGCCTCAGAGCTGACAGGGATCCCAGAAAGGGAGGGTGCAAGGGAATAAGCATTTCTATAGAATCCACCATGGACCTGATAGAAATTTATCTTATTTTATCCTCACAACAACCCTGGGAAGTAGGTGCTGTTATTATCCTCATTTTACAGATAAGAAACTGAGGCAGGTAGGGATAAGTGACTTGACCAGGGTCACACAGCTGAACTCAGGTCTTCCTGGGTCTGGAGCCAGGTCTAGTACTCGGTGCACTGTGGTGCCACCCACCTGCCTCCTGAACATGAATGTAGACCGTCTGCAGAGAGAGGCCCATAAGAATTTGAATTTCCAAGCTGCTCTAGATCTTTAGAACAGAGCTGAGGACACAGGCTGGTTGTTATTTTTCTTTGTGGCCCTAGAGCTCAGCGCTTAATAAAGGTTTGCTTTTCAGTCAGTCAATAAAACTTTATTAATGTGTCAGGCAGCGTGCTAAGCACTAGGAATCCTGAAAGAGGCGAGACAGGGGCCTTGAAGCAATCTACAAATAGGTGCCAACAGGAATCTATGGCCAGAGGGGAGGCCCTGGAAGGAAGGGGGTGGGGCAGGTTTTGAGGAAGGAGGCCCGGAGGTCAGAGGAGGGAGAGTGTCCCAGGCCTGGGGGACTACCAGGAAGCCACTGGATGGAAGAGAATCAGGTGGGAAGGCCAGAGGGGCCAGGCTGTGGAGGGTTTGGAATACCCCGAAGATGATTTTGCATTTGATCCTGAAAGTGATGGGGAGTCACTGAAGATTACTGACCAGGAAGCAGTAAGGGAAAGGAAATACGCATTTATGTACTACCTACTGTGTGCCAGTACTGTGCCAAGTGCTGGATAAATATTTTCTCACCCTTCATGGTAGGGTGTTTGTAATCCATATTTTACAGTTGAGGAAACAGAGGCACATAGAAGTTAAGTGACTTGCCCTAGCTCACACAGCTAGGAAGTGCCTGGAGCTGGACAGTGACATGGTGCTAGGGAGCCACTGGGGTTTATTAGGTGAGGGGAGTGACATGATCAGCTCTGAATGTTAGGAAATTACTCTGGTGGCTGAACAGAGGATGGGTTGGAGTGGGGAGAGGCCTGAGGCAGGAAGGCCCCCCCACCATAAACTCCCACCCCCCAGCAGCTCATACTGTGGCCCAGGTGTGAGGAGACGAGGTCCTCCACCAGGGTAGGAGCGCCACAGAGGAAAGAAGATGACGCTTAGGTTGTGAGCCTGAGGGACTTGACAGTCATGGAGTTTCAGACGCCCACTGGACATCCAGGTGGAGAGGTCTAGGAGGTGGATGGAGGTGTGAGATGAGAGGTCAGTGGGGAGGCTGGGGCAGGAAAGGGAGATGAGAGAATCCTCTGCCTCGAGAGAGATGGTCATTCAATCCAGGGGAGCTGAGGAGGTCTCTGTGTGAGGTAGGCTAAAGGGGAAGGAGCAGAGGGCCCAGGCCAGAGCCCAGGGACCCCTACAGTTAGAGGGAAATCTGGAGGAGACTGAGATGGGGCGGTCAGAGAGGGAGGAGGAGAACCAGGAAGGGGGGAGTCCTGAAAAGCTGGAGAGGAGAGGGTATCAAGGAGGGAAAGGTCCTCAGCATTGCAGAGGTGCAGAGGAATCAAAAAGAACTTGAATTCTCACCTCCCTTTCTTGGACAAACTCTTAGAGAAAGCTGTCAACGCTCACTGCCTTCACTGCCTCTTCTCTCACTCCCCAGTCCTTTACAATCTGGTTTTCAAGCTCATCCCTTAGGACTGAAACTGCTCTCTCTCCAAAATTACCTATGATCTCTTATTGTCAAATCCAAGGGGTTTTTCTCAGTCCTCATTCTTGACCTCCCTCTTGGCAGCCTTGAACACTGTGGCTCACCCTCTCCCCCTTGAGACATTCTTCTCTGTAGGCTTATGGGACACCTTCCTCCTCCCTCTCTGACAGCTCCCTCTCAGTCTCCTCATCCTGATCACACCCTATAACCATACGGATCCCTCAGGGCTCTTCTTCCTCTAGCCTGTTTCACATAGTGGTCCCCTTGGCTCCCATCTTTATGCAGATGACCCCCAGATCTACATGTCTCTCCCCAGCTTTGATCCTGCATCATCAGCTGCCCAGTGGACGGTTCAAACCAACTGTCCTGGAGACATCTCAAACTCAGCCTATACAGAGCAGAACCTACCAGACCTACCCCTCTCCCCAACTTGTGAATTTCTGTCAAAAGCACAACTGTCCTTCCAGTCTCTGAGGTCCATAACTTTGTCATTGTCCCTCATTCCACATAGCCCATCATTTGCCAATCTTGCTATCTCTGCCTCGTCAGCATCCAACCCCTTCTCTGCTCACCAGATTATGGTCTTAGCTCAGGCCCTGATCACCTCACACCTCAATTGCTGCAACAACTTACTGAATGCTCTCCCTTTTTCATACTCTGTAGGGACCCTACTCTGGTCCCTACATGTGCTCCATCACTGCTGCCAGAGTGATTGTCCTTAAGCATAGATCTGACAAGGTCCCTCCCCTACACAATAAACTTCAGTGGCTCCCTATTACCTCTAGGATAAAATAGAAATGCTTCTGTTTAGCTTTTAAATAACTTCACAGCCTGGCCCCAACCTATCCTTCCAGCTCTCACACTCTGATCCATTTGTCTCCACATCTCTGCCTCCTCACTTCTTTCAGGCACCACCTTCTTCTCCATATTGATTGTGTGTATGTTTATCTTGTGCTTCATTTAGGGAAGATACATCTTATTTGCTTGCCCAGACCTAGCACAGCATAGTCTACCCCACCCACCAAGGGGATCCCTGCTCTCTTGAAGCTGACAAGATGCTCAGAGACCTCCAAGGCAAGAGGAGGGCCACCCCATCCTTGGACTGCTAGCCTTGCTAACATCCAGCCCAAAGGGGCCATCTGCGAGACTCCCTCATGGCCCTGGTTTAGCCCCGTGGAGCTCAAGAGAACACATCTAATGGCTCTTCCCTCTCTCACATCCCCATTGAGTTCCTTCAGCCCCTCATTCCTTACATATGGACTCTGGGCCCTTCCCCACTCTCACTGCTTGCCTCTGGATCCTAGTCCAGCTTACCAGTGTCCTCGAACCACCGTCCTTCTAGAAAGGAAGCCGTTGAGGCTCAGAGCACTTAAGTGACTCGTCCAAAGAGCTAGTTAAGGACCAGATGTCTGGCTGATGATGGATGGCTTTGTAATGGAAAGGAAAAGGGTAAAAGCCAGCAGTGGGTACATTCATTTCATGGTCACTTGGTTGCCATGGGATTCTTTTTGTTTGTTTTGGGCAAACGGATAACAAATTTCAAGGCCTCTGAAGAAAATCCAGATCACTGGGTAGCGACTCCCCAACCCATGCCCATGAGGACTTGGGTGAGCATGGAAGATGAAACGCCAAGAATGGCCCTCAGATTCGCCAAGCTCTGCCCTCACAGTACCCCAACTCCTGCTGAAGGTCCCAGGTCCTGGGGAATCTCCTCTCAGCCTGTGGCAGCAGGGGTGGGGGAGTGGGGCAGAAGTTGGCCCTGCCTTTACTTCCCTGATGTGGCCCTGGCCTGGCAGGAGTGAGCCACAGCAGAGCCAGAGACAAGCCCAGGAGGACCTCCATGTGGGAAGCCCTCTCTGCACTGAGCCTCAAGGAGCCTGGAGTACATCCACAAAGTGAGGGCATCTTACACAGGCTACCCTGGCTCTCCCTTCCCCCACCTCTTGCTACCCAGGGCCTTGTACTCCAGGCTTGCAGAAATGGGGAGGATGTGAGCTCAGCTTGTGTTTCAGGACTCTCCAAGCTAGGGTCAACCTCCACTCCTCCCACCCCGCCCCCAAGCTGCCTCCTCAGTTAAGTTACTTTTATAATCCCTGTTGCCATAACAACAAGACTTAATAGGGACTGGCTTTTTTTTTTCTTAAAATAATTTGACTTGTTTCCATATCAACGGGGAATTATTTTGGTTTTGATTTGATACACTAATGGGACTGGGTGTTGAACTGGGCAAGTACCTGGCAGTGCCTCTCTTGACTTAG
Source organism: Notamacropus eugenii (assembly GCF_028372415.1). Lineage (NCBI taxonomy): Eukaryota > Metazoa > Chordata > Mammalia > Diprotodontia > Macropodidae > Notamacropus > Notamacropus eugenii. Next base: position 99,608,011 of record NC_092879.1, on the reverse strand, counting down.
AAGTGGCCTGCAGATCTTGGGGGTGGGGCACAGGGGCCTGTGTCCTTGGTGACAGGGGAACAACAAATGCAGACAACTGAGGGCACATTAGAATAGCTCCAGGACCAGGCGTGTGTGGTGTGTGTGTGTGTGTGTGTGTGTGTGTGAGTGTGTGTCAGTGTATGTGAGTGTGTCTGTGTGTATGTAAGTGTGTGTGTCTGTGTACATGGTTGTGTCTGTGAGTGTGTGAGTGTGTGTCTGTGTGTGTGTATGTGTGTGTCGGTGATTGTCAGTGTGCGTGTGAGTGTCTGTGTGTGTGAGTGTGTGTACGTGGGTGTCTGTGACTGTGTGAGTGTGCGTGTGAGTGTCTGTGTGGGTCTGTGTGTGTGTGTCAGTGTCTGTGTGTGTAAGTGTGTGTGTGTGTCTGTGTACATGGCTGTGTCTGTGTGAGTGTGTGTGTGAGTGTGTGTCTGTGTGTGTATGTGTGTGTCTGTGACTGTGTGAGTGTGCGTGTGAGTGTCTGTGTGGGTCTGTGTGTGTGTCAGTGTCTGTGTGTGTAAGTGTGTGTGTGTGTCTGTGTACATGGCTGTGTCTGTGTGAGTGTGTGTGTGAGTGTGTGTCTGTGTGTGTCTGTGACTGTGTGAGTGTGCTTGTGAGTATCTGTGTGTGTCTGTCTGAGTGTGCATGTATGTGTCAGTGCGTGAATGAGTGTGTGTGTCTGTGTGTCATTGTGTGTGTTTGTCTATGTGTCTGCGTGTGTGAGTGTGTGTGTCTGCGTGTGAGTGTGTGTGTCAGTGTGTGTGTACATAGCTGTGTCTGAGTGTGTATATCTGTGTGTGTACATGGCTGTCTGTGTGTGAGTGAGTGTCTGTGTGTATGTGTGCGTGAGTGTGTATGTGTGTGTCTGTGAGTGTGTCAGTGTGCATGTGGGTGTCTGTATGTGTCTGTGTGTCTGTGAGTGTGCATGTATATGTTAGTGTGTGCATGAGTGTCTGTCTGTGTGTGTCTGCATGTGTGAGTGTGTGTCTGTGTGTGTACATGGCTGTGTCTGTGTGTGAGTGTGTGTGTCTGAGTGTATGTGTCTCTGTGTGTCTGGGTGTGTGTGTTAGTGTGTATGTGTGTGTCTGTGAATGTGTGTATGTCTGTGTGTGTATGTGTGTGAGTGTGTACGTGTATGTCTGTGAGGGTGTCATTGTGCGTGTGAGTGTCTGTGTGTGTGTCTGTGAGTGTGTGAGTGTGCGTGTGTCTGTGAGTGTGCATGTATGTGTCAATGCGTGCATAAGTATGTGTGTCTGTGTGTGAGTGTGTGTGTGTCTGTGTGTCTGACAGTGTGTGTGTCTGGCTGTGTGTGTCTGTGTGTGTGTGTCTGTGTGTGTGTGTCTGTGTATCTGCGTGTGTATGAGTATGTGTCTGTCTCTGTCTGTGTTTATCTGTGTCCGTGTCTGTGTGTGAGTGTGTGTGTCTGTGTCTGTGTGTGACTGTGTGTCTGTCTGTGTCTGTGTGTATGAGTGTGTGTCTATGTGTGTGTGTGTGTCTGTGTCTTTGTGTGTCTGTGTGTGTGTCTGGGTGTGTGACTATGTGTCTGGGTGTGAGCGTGTGTGTCTGTCTGTGTGTGTCCCTGTCTGTGTGAGTGTGTGTGTGTTTGTGTGCCTGTGTGTGTATGTGTGTATAAGAGTGTATGTGTGTGTCTGTGTGTGTATGAGTGTGTGAGTCTGTGTGTCTGTATCTGAGTGTATGTGAATGTCTGTGTACATGTGTCTTTGTCTGTGTGTTTGTGTGTCTGTGTGTGTTTGTGTGTCTGTATGTGTGTCTCTGTGTGTGTGATTGTGTATGTCTGCCTCTGTCTGTATGTTTGTGTCTGTGTGTGTGTGTCTGTGTGTGTGTCTGCGTGTGAGTGTGTGTCTGTATGTCTGTGTGTGTCTGTGTGCATGGTTGTGTCTGTGAGTGTGTGTGTCTCTGTGTGTGAGTGTGTATGTGAGTATGTCTGTCTGTGTGTGTGAGTATCTCTGTGTGTATGTCTCTGTGTGTGTCTGTGAGTATGTGAGTGTGTGTCTCTGTGTGTATGAGTGTGTCTATCTGTGTGTCTGTGTTTGTGAGTGTGTTTGTGTGTCTATGTGTGTCTGTGTCTGTGTGTGTGTCCGTGTGTGAGTGCGAGTGTGTGTGAGTATGTGGGTGGGTGAGTGGGTGTCTGTGTGAATATGTGTGTGGGTGAGTGTGTGTGTCTGTGTGTGAGTGTGGGTGTCTGTATGTCCGACTGTGTGTGAGTGTGTGTGTGTCTGTGTGTGTACATGGCTGTGTCTGTGTGTGAGTGTGTGAGTGTCTGTGTGTCTGTGTATGTGTATGTGTGTCTCTGTGTGGGTATGTGTCTGTGTGAGTGTGTCAGTGTGTGTCTACGTGTGTGAGTGTGTGTGTTTGAGTGTGTGTGTTTGTATGTGTGAGTGTGGGTCTGTGTGTCTGTGTGAGTGTGTGGGTCTGTGTGAGTGTGTGTCTGTGCATCTGTGTCTGTGTGTGTTTGTGTTATTGTGTGTGTTTGTGTGTCTGTGTGTGTCTATGTGTGTGAGTGTGTATGGGTGTGTGTGTGAGTGTGTCACTGTGTGTCTACGTGTGTGTGTGTCCGTGTGCATGTGTCTGTGTGTCTGTATGTCTGACTGTGTGTGAGTGTGTGTGTCTGTGTGTGTACATGGCTGTGTCTGTGTGTGAGTGTGTGAGTGTCTGTGTATGTGTATGTGTGTGTCTGTGGGTATGTGTCTGTGTGAGTGTGTCAGTGTGTGTGTCTACGTGTGTGAGTGTGTGTGTGTGTGTTTGAGTGTGTGTGTTTGTATGTGTGAGTGTGGGTCTGTGTGTCTGTGTCAGTGTGTGGGTCTGTGTGTGTGTGTCTGTGCATCTGCGTCTGTGTGTTTGTGTTATTGTGTGTGCATCTGTGTGTGTGTGTCTGTGTCGGTGTGTCTCTGTGTCTGTGTGTGTCTGTGTGTGTGGATGTGTGTCTGTGTGTGAGTGTGAGTGTCTGTGTGTTTGTGTCTGTGTGTGTGTGCCTGGGTGTGTGTCTGTGTGTGTGAGTGTGTCTGTGTGTGAGTGTGTATATCTGTGGGTCTGTGTCTGTGTGTGTGTCCGTGTGTGTCTGTGTGTGTTTGTGTCTGTGTGAGTGTGAGTGTCTGTGTGTGTGTGAGTGTGCGTGTCTGTGCATCTGTGTGTCTGTGTGTGTTTGTGTCTGTGTGAGTGTGTGTGTCTGTGTGTATCTGTGTCTGTGTGTGTCTATGTGTGTATGTGTGAGTGCGTGTCTGTGTGTGTCTATGTGTGTGTATGTGTCTGTGTGTCTGCGTGTGTGTCCATATGTGTATATTTGTGTGTCTGTGAGTGTGTGTGTCTGTGTGTATGAGTGTGTTTGTGTCTGTCTGTGTGTGTCTGTGTGTTTTTGTGTCTGTCTCTGTGTGTGTGTCTGATTGTGTGTGTGTGTCTCTGTGTCTTTGTGTGTGCTTGAGTATGTGTCTGTGTGTCTTTGTGTGTCTGTCTGTGTGTGTCTGTGTGTGAGTGCATGTGTGTCTGTGTGTGTCTGTGTGTGTCTGTCTGTGTCCGTGTGAGTGTGTCTGTCAGTGTGTGTATCTGTGTGTCTGTGTCTGTGTGAGTGTGTGCAAGTGTGTGTGTCTGTGTGTGTCCGTGTGTGTGTGTCTGTGCATCTGTGTTTGTCTGTGTGTGTGTTTGTGTTTGTGTCTGTGTGAGTGTGAGTGTCTGTGTGTGAGTGTGTATGTGTGTGTGCCTGGGTGTGTGTGAGTGTGTGTATGTGTGTGTGTATGTGTGAGTGCGTATGTATCTGTGTGTATCTGTGTGTGTCTATGTGTGAGTGTGTATGTGTCTTTGTGTCTGCGTGTGTGTGCATATGTGTATATGTGTGTGTTTGTGTGTGTCTGAGTGTGTATGTGTCTTTGTGTGTCTGCGTGTGTGTGCGTATGTGTATATGTGTGTCTGTGTGTTTGTGAGTGTGTCTGTGTGTGTGTCTGTGTGTATATGTGTGTGTGTGTTTGTGAGTGTGTGTGTCTGTGTGTATGTGTCTCTGCGTGTGTGGGCGTATGTGTATATGTGTGTCTGTGTGTTTGTGAGTGTGAGTGTGTCTGTGTGTGTGTCTGTGTGTATGAGTGTGTTTGTGTGTTTTGTGTCTGTCTCTGTGTGTGTCTGTGTGAGTGCATATTTGTGAGTGTGTGTTTGTGTGAGTGTGTCTGTGTGTATGAGTGTGTGCTTGTGTGTGTGAATGTGTGTCTGTCTGTGTCTATGTGTGTAAGTGTGTCTTGGTGTGTGTGTATCTGTGTGTGTGAGTGTGTGTGTGGGCCTGTGTGTATGAGTGACTGTGTGTGTGTGTGCATCTCTGTGTGTGATTGTGTGTCTGTGTGTTTGCGTGTGTTTTTGTGTCTCTGTGTGTCTATGTGTGATTGTGTTGTCTGTCTGTGTCTGTGTGTGTGAGTGTGTGTGAATGTCTGTGTGTGTCTTTGTGTGTGTGTTTGTGTGTCTGTGTCTATGTGTGTGTCTGTGTCTGTGTGTCTTTCTGTGTGTGTTTGTGTGTGTGTCTGTGTGTGTCCGTGTATGTGTGTATGTCTGTGTGTGTCTGTGTGTTTGAGTGTGTGAATGTGTGTCTGTGTCTTTGTGTGTGAATGTGTCTATGTGTGTGTCTGTGTGTATGTGTCTTGGTGTGTGTGTGTCTGTGTGTGTGAGTGTGTGTGTGGGCCGGTGTGTATGAGTGACTGTGTGTGAGTGTGCATCTGTGTGTGTGATTGTGTGTCTGTGTGTGAGTGTGTGTGTGTCTGTGTGTATGAGTGTTTGTGTCTGTGTGTGATTGTGTGTGTGTGACTGTGTGTCTGTGTGTGTGAGTGTGTCTGTGTGTGTCTATGTGTGATTGTGTGTGTGAGTGCGTGTGTGTCACTGTGTGAGTATGTGTGTCTGCGTGTGTCTGTGTGTGAGTGTGTCTGTGTGTGTGTTTGCATGTGTTTTTGTGTCTCTGTGTGTCTGTCTGTGTGTCTGTGAGTGTGTGTGAATGTCTCTGTGTCTTTGCATGTGTGTTTGTGTGTGTGTCTGTGTGTGAGTGTGTGTGTGTGTCTGTGTCTGTGAGTGTCTTTCTGTGTGTGTGTCTGTGTGTGTCCATGTATGTGTGTATGTCTGTGTGTGTCTGTGTGTTTGAGTGTGTGCTTGTGTGTGTGAATGTGTGTCTGTCTGTGTCTATGTGTGTGAGTGTGTCTGTGTGTGTGTCTGTGTGTATGTGTCTTGGTGTGTATGTGTCTGTGTGTGAGTGTGTGTGTGGGCCTGTGTGTATGAGTGACCGTGTGTGAATGTGCATCTGTGTGTGTAATTGTGTGTCTGTGTGTGTTTGTGTGTGTGTGTCTGTGTGTATGAGTGTGTTTGTGTCTGTGTGTGTGATTGTGTGTGTGTGAGTGCATGTGTGTGACTGTGTGAGTGTGTGTCTGTGTGTGTGTCTTTGTGTGTCTGTGTGTTTGCATGTGTTTTTGTGTCTGTGTGTGTCTGTGTGTGATTGTGTGTGTCTGTGTGTCTGAGTGTGTGTGAGTGTGTGTGTGAATGTCTGTGTGTGTCTTTGTGTGTGTGTTTGTGTCTGTGTGTGAGTGTGTGTCTGTGAGAGTGTGTGTGTCTGTGTCTATCCGTGTGTGTGTTTCTGTGTGTGTGTTTGTGTCTGTGTGTGTGAGTGTGTGTGTGAGTGCATGTGTGTGTGACTGTGTGTGTGTCTGTGTGTGTCTGTGTGTGTGTCTGTGTGTGTGAGAATGTGTGTGTGTTTGTGTGTCTGTGTGTGTGTCAGTGTGTGTGTGAGTGTGTTTGTGTGTCTGTCTGTGTCTGTGAGAGTGTGTGTGTGTGTCTGTGTCTATCCGTGTGTGTGTTTCCGTGTCTGTGTGTGTGTGTCTGTGTGTGTGTTTCTGTGTCTGTGTGCACGCGCTTGTGTGCTAGCTGTGCCTATGGGGGGGAAATAACTTAGTGGGGATCCAGGCAGCTCAGGCCCAGTTACATCTGCCAATGTTGCCAGGCAGTCCCAGAGCACTTAAAGGTTTGCCAGTGTCTGTACATACATTATTGGGGTCCCTGCTTGGTCCCTTCTGGTCTATGTGACTGTGAACAGGTGACTTCACTCCCTCTTGGCCTGTTTCCTCAACTATGGTAAGTGGAGGCTGACTGACAGGCCAACTCCAGGCCCTTCCAGCTCCAAATACGGGATCTCATTCAAACCCCACAACTGGGTCTGCTCACTCTAATTTTCCACATAAGAAAATTGAAGCCCAGAGTCACAGGGCTCCTAAGTGACAGACACAGGATTCAAACCTAGGTCTTTTGGATTGCAAGTCCAGCACACTTAACATGACACGGCCTCTCTCTAGAAATTAGCAGCTCTGGGTGACCAGATTTCCACCCCCCCCCCCCCAACTGTGAAATATAGTAATCCTTAGAGACCCCCCTCCTCCCACACTGATAGGTAGGGATTGTAAGGGCATGCCAGAGCCTGGTGGCATAGACTGAGCACTAGGGGAGGGACATTCTAAGGGGAAACAGGCCACATGAGGTCTGGCTTTGGGTCCTAGCTCTGCCCCTTCCCATCCCGGTGATCTGGAACAAGTGCCTTTGTCTTCTCTGGGCCTCCAAATCCTTACATGTCTAATGATGGAGTTGGACTGGGTAGTCTTCAAGGGTCTTTCCAGATCTGGCATCCTGGTTAAAAATCTCTCTACACAGTAGACTAAGAATTCATCAAGTCTGGGGTAGAGATACCATCTGGGGGACCTGTATCTTGGGAGTCTATGGGGCTGTCTACTACAAGTGTCTGAAGTGAGTTGCTTACTTCTCCTCAGAAGTGCAGGCATCCCAAAGACCACCCTTGAGCCATAACTACCATGCCCCATGGTGCCAGCAGGCATCTTTCTTCTCTCTTATGGTCACTATCCCCCAACCTCATCTTCACCAGCCCAAAAGCTGCCACTCCCTGGTGAGTATCTAGTCCCAATTAGACTGTCCTCTGCTCTGCCCTACCCCTCTCCCTACCACCCACCTCCCACTAGGTTAAGAATAGTTCTAGCTCTGGCTGAAGCCTCAGATACCCCATTTTAGAGCTGAGGAACCTGAGGCCCAGAGAAAGGAAATGACTCGCCTAAGGTCACACAGAAAGCAAATCCTCAGACTCCAGACCCAGGCTGGCATTGTGCCAGGATGCTGATGTCTCATCTAAGCCTAAGGGCCAGCCAGTTCCTGGAAGCCAAAACAGAATCAGCTTATTCCTTAGCTGGCTGATATATGTGGCACAAGGCTAATCTGGGTCACCTTTTTCCTGCAGAATGTAGGCCAGCCTGGGCACTTCCCCAGGGCAGCTGGCCTGAGGCAAGTTGAGCCTAGCCACTACAGGGCATCTGCTTCCCTAAGAGAGCTTAGCACTGAAGCCTTTGAACTGTCAGCTCCCTGACAACCTATTCCCCTGCTAAGTGATATTTAAGCCTTCTGGCAACGTGGTGTTGGAGTTCAAATCAGAGAGCCAAAGGGACCTTAGAACTGAGAAAGTTTGAGCAGGACAGGGCCTTACTTTGGACATAGGACATAGAACATAGAATATTGGAGCTGGGAAGGACCTTGGAACCTGGAAAGTCAGAGATTGAAAAGACCTTAGGACACAGAAAGTCAGAGCTGAAGGGGACCTTGGAACATATAGATAGCATAGATGTCACAGCTGAGAGGGACCTTGGAATATAGAATGTGAAATGTCAGAGATGGAAGGAACCTTAGAACATACATAGATTATAAAATACCAGAGCTAGAAGGGAATTTAGAACATAGAATGCTAAAGCTAGAAAGGACCTTAAAAATAAAATGCTTGAAGGGTCCTTAGAATGTAGAGATCAGATGATTTCAGAGATGGGAGAGACCTTACAACAGACAGAACATAGAACTATAGAACTGGGAGGGACCTTAGAACATCAAATATTTGAGATGGAAGGACATTTATCCCTAAACAGCTCCACCTCATTAGCTTCAGTCTGTTCAGATCCTACCTGTCATCTAGCTTGATATTACTGGCGCATTGGATGGGACAGACTTTAGAACATCCAGAGTACCAAAGCTGGTGGGGACTTTAGACTAGAAAACATATAATGTCAGCGCTGGATGGGATTCCCCCAAATCCTCTAATCCACCTTCCAGTTTTACTGATGAGGAAACAGGCTCAGAGAGGGTTGTGACACATGCCCACGGTCACATAGCATTTAGGGACAGGGCCCAGACAGGAGTCCAAATCTCCTGGCTGCCCTCTGACCCCTCCTCCTAGCCCAGTCTTCTTTCCACTCAAGTTGGAGCTGTTAAAATCTCCCAATATTTCCATTTTACAAGACTCCAAAGTCTTCATTGTATGATCTGGCAGCTCAGTGAGGCCTGAATTGATGCACATCAGTGACTACAGGCTTAAGGGAGTATAGGAGATGTCTGAGTTTCCCACTGACTTTGGCTGCATAAGGAAGGAATAAAACTCTCTCACTTCTGTGCATGAAATCTTTGTTGGTGGATCCTTTGGCTGAATTCCAAATGTCCCCATGTGTTCACCTTCACCTCCTCAGCACACAGCCTCTTCTTTTTCCTTCTGTCCCATCCAACTCTTTGGTTCCATTTGGGGTTTTCTTGGCAAAGATACACTAGTGGTTTGCCATTTTCCTTTCCAGCTCATTTTGCAAATGAGAAAATTGAGGCAAAGAGGATTAAGTGACTTGCATAGGGACACTGGGTTGGGAAGTGTCTGAGGCTGGATTTGAATTCACAAAGATGAGTCTTCAGGGCTCCAGGTCTAGCTCTCTATCCACAGCAGCCTCTGGTAGCAAATAATGTGATCCTGTCCCTCCCCCTCCCCTTTCCCCCTTCCCCCTTGAACATTCAGGTGACCACAAGAAGGAAGGAGAGGAGGGGACATTTCCCCTCTCCTCACACCCTGGTTTCAATAGCGAAATGTGGTGAGGGACTTTGCTTTTGTAATGGCGCAACAAACCACAAAAGTTTGTAGCACAGCCTGGAGGCGGGTTGGGGAGGTCCTGGCTTGGCAGTATTAAGGAGAAGGGTTGCCCCACCCACCCAAAGGAGGCTGGGACCTGACCTTTGGGGAGAGAAGGGAAGCCAGGAGAGTCCTTGAGTGTCATTCTAGCTCCAGAAGAGTATAAGCTCCTGGAGAACAAGCCTTGTTGGACCTGTCTCTGTTATCCCCTAAAATGCTTCTTGATACTCTTGGTCCCAGGAAAGTGATAACGAAACAAAACAAACCTTGTTCCCTTTGGGAGAGAGCTGAGGGACCATGGTGGGTGGGTGGGGAAGCAGGAGGGGAGTGAAATACTGCAGAGGCTGTCAGTTTGTCTTCAGATCATTTCGTTTTTCTAACTGTTTTTTTTCCTTACAAGGGGGTATGTTGTGTGTGTGCTTGATAAGCTGAGGAATGATTGTGATGTCAAAACAAAGGCAGCAATGCACATTATTTAAAAATAAATAAAGACAAATATTTGATGGATGAGTCCTGAGGAAGCCTCAGTATGGGCCCAGCCAGTCCTGAAATGAAGCAAGCTCCTCCAAACAATAACAGGGAGCGAGACAAGGGCTCGGAGGGCAGAGAAGGACCAATAGAGAGTGCTTCTCTGCTCGACCTTCTCTACCCCAAGCCCTAGCAACCTTGCAAAGTCTACTTTGGGAAACAAGAGAATTGACGTGGTCTGTGAGATACTTTCAAATTAAGCTTTCCTTCTCTTGCTTGCAAATTTCCCAGGATCTTTACCCTCCTTCCTTCCTCTCTTAGAGGAAAGGGGGAAGGGAATAAGCAATTCTATAGCACCTATTATGTGTCAGGCATTGAGTTAAGACTTTTTACAAATATCTCACTTGATCTTTAGGTAGGTGGTATTATTATCCCCAGCTGGAGAAACTGAGGCAAACAGAGGTTAAGTGACTTGCCCACAGTAAACACCTGAGGCAGGATTTGAACTCAGGTCTTCCTGACTCCAGGTCCAATGCTCTATCCACTGTACTACCAAATGCCTCAGGTGAGGAGATGTACATCCTCTTTGCCAAAGCTAAGGCCTTGATCCCATTACCTCCTACTCATCCATTTCCCTTTCTTTTGCATCTTTAATCTTCCCCCTTGCCCGGCTCCCTCTCCTTTGCCTATGTGGGTGATGTTTCTTCCCATCAGAGAGCAGGAGTCCCCAAGGGAGCATGGCTCTCCCATGTCTTCTCCAATCACCTCCTCCTTGGGGTAGGTCTACACCAGGAGCAATATGACAATAAGCATTTCTTAAGCACCTACTATGTGCTAGGCACAATTCAGTCCCTGCACTCAAGAAGCACACAGTTTAACAGGGGAGACAACACACAGACATGTGCCAACAGGATATACACAAGATAAATTGGAGATAATCCCACTTTTCTTTGGGGGAGATGAGGAAAAGCTTCCTCCAAAAAGTAGCATTTTAGCTGAAACTTGAAGGAAGTCGGTGGAGCCAGAAGGCAGAGGGGAGGAGAGAGTGAATTCCAGGCATGAGGCCTTCCACGGCATTGGCTGCTCTTTCTGGAAGATGCCCTGAGTTAATCTGAATACAGTTAGCCCTTCCACATTGCCCTTTCACCATATCTCAGGTTGGCATAAGAAATTAAATGGGGCAGTTTTGTGGAAGCCACACACGACACTGGAAGGCCAGCAGACGACACAGAGCCTATGACCAAATACTTAACCCAAATTTTACAATAAGATACTGTAAATACCCCAGAAAGGAAAAAGAAAATTCAGATTTCTTTTCTCACATGAAGGGAGAGCCAAAAAGTTTTACGTGGATTTTCCAAGTCGCAGGGGCGATAAGCATAAATCAGTCTGTCTAGCTGCCCTGGACAAAGAAAGGATGCAGAAACACACACATCAGTGAGCCTGAGTGCCCCTTCAGACCCTGATATACAATGGGAGGTGCTGATGGGAGCAAGAGGAGCAGGGAGGGTTCTTCAATTTTCTCTTCTGGCACTTGACTCATCATTCCAGTCTTTAAAAGAATCTTTTTTGGATTCTAATTCTGTCATGTCATGTTTTAGCTGTCTGTTACAGTTTCATGCTATCTGCAAATCTGATCTGTATTCTCTTTGAGCCTCCATCTAAGCCACTGATAAAAATGATGCCTAAAACTTGTGCAAGATCAGAGCCCTGGGGTGTTCTACCAGCCTTTTCCAGGCTGACATGGAGACATTAATCACCACTCCTCAGTGAGTCCCAAATAAGTGGCTCTGTCTGCAGCCCTCCCTGTTTCTTGTGTGATAGGACAAATTTCTGCCAGTATTTCTCCATAACATTGGCTTGATCTTCAGTTCTCTCCCAGGATGCCTTTCTTCCATCACTGCCCATAGCCCTAGCCCAGTTTTAATACTGAATCCTAGAGACGCAGAGCTGGCAGGGACCTCAGGTACCTTCTAGTCCAACCTGAATAGGAATTCCTTCTCCAAGATCTCCCTCCCTGTTCCCACCTTCTCAATCACATGACTGCCCTGTCACTCCTCCTCCTGTGCCACCCCTCCCTTCTGCTGCCACTCAGCCAGCTTGTCTGGGTTTCACTCATCAGGGCTGGTGTCCCAGGGGCTGGGATGGAAACCCAAGCCAATCCCAAAACCAAGGCCGAGGGCAGGGCTGCAACAGGGCTCACCTTGATCTAGAACTTTGTGGTCACTAGATCTTCCCAACAGACCCCCCCCACAAGGATGATATCCCCATTTTACAGAGGAAGAAACAGAGGTGAAAGAGTTTATTAAAGGTTTCCTAGGAAGTAGCAGAACTGTGATTCTCAGTCACTAGACTTTCCCTGGATAAGAAAGCTCTCTAAAGAACACCAATTCATACCTGCCTCTCTAGTAGGGGACTTGTCCCCAGCAGAGGCACAAACTCCAGGGACCCTGCGGGCTATCTAGTCCAACTTGGACCTGAGCAGGAGACCCCCTAACTATAGCATTCTCAACAAGTGGTCATTCACCTTCTGCTTGAAGACCTTTAGTGATAGGGAATTCATTACCTCCCCAGTCCATCCTTTGCTCTGTGTCCCATTACTGCTGTTGGACATTCTCCCTCCTTCTTCCCTGGAGCCAAAGCTAAGGCTTCAATGCCTAGTCCTCTCATCCCCACCTCCAGTGGTCAGGGCCAGTCAGGCCTGTGCTCACCATTGTGATCCCTCTTCTGTGGCCACCACGCAGCTTCTGGGCTAAGAAGTGTTTTGTCTTCCTCTGCCTGGCTAGGAGAACCCACTGTGACCACAAGACAAGATCTCCCTGCTAAGTGAGAGGTTAGGCTGGGCTGGGCCACCAGTTCCTCCCACCACACCCTCCTGGAGGCCCCAGGGCCCAGGGCTTTCCTCACACCTCAGCTGTTGCCATACCATCGTAACTGTGAAAAGGGAAGTGGAGGCATGGGCCCTGAGCAGAAGTGCTGAGGACAAAGGAAGATGCCCTCTTGTCAAGGGCATCAAGGGGTACCCAGGGAACCTTGCCCTAACCTGGTACCTGATTCCTCTCCCCACGGCCTTCTTCACCTGCCTCTGAAAGACTCATGGAATGCTAGAGCTGGAAGGGACCAAATGACTCATCTGAGTTTTCCTTGTCCATAAAATAGAGCTCTGTATCATTTCTAGGAGGCTCAAACATAAACATGTTTGTAAAACATCCCACAAATCTGACAGGGTTCAGTCAAGAGGGTGTCAGTGCAGGATTGGTGTCATCAGAAACCAGGCCAGGCAGGACCCCAGGTATAGGTATATATATAGGTCAATATACTGCCCAGTTCATCAAAGCCACACCTTGGCAGCAGTGCCCCCATGGCTGCTCCTGCCACTGACACAACCACCAGAAATGAGTGGTCGGTCAGTCCCAGTCAATAAAGGGAGCAGTTTCTGTCCTTCTGACTTGTTTGCCATGGGCTGCATGGGAATATGGAAGAAAAAAAAAGCCCAAGAGGTCTCATTCAGTCACAGACAATGGTTTTAGCTCAAGAAAGGGTAAGAATCCAACACACTGAGAATTGACAACCAAGTCATGACAGGATGGAAAGCAGTCCTTGAGCTTGGAATCCACAAGTCCACCTTCCCCAGTAGGACAAGGGACTGGCGAGGAAAATGAGGCCATCCTGGCTTGGGCCTCTAGGTCTGGCTTCTGTCTCCATCCTCTCCATGGGGTCACAGTTATAGAGCTGGAAAGGAATTTGAAGATGACTATCTAATAATGCCTTCATTTTGTAGATGAAGAAATTGTAACCAAGACACAGACTGTAAGTTGCAGAGAGCTATGATTCAAACCCTCCAAGAGCCTCAGTTTCTCCACTGTGCAAAATAGGGATAATCATTTTTGCCATGCTTATGTTCTCATGGGGCTTCTGTCAGACTCAAATGAGAAAAGGGTCTAATTCTAGATTGAAGAAGGAGCGAGATCAAAAGTAGGGGGGTTGCTGCACTCAGTGAGGAAGACCTGGGTTTAAATCTTGCCTCTCGACACACTCTGTGGGACTGATGTGTTAAGTCATAGATAACGCAATCTTTTGGGGGAGAGAGGGATTTGTCCTTCCAGGACTCTCTCCCCCGGAAGACCTGGTGCAAGTCCTTTTGGACACTTGGAGAAGGAAGATTCAGTGTTGTTCAGCATCTCGTCTTCTGGTTCCCTGGCTTTCTTCTGCTTCTCTCTTAGTTATTAACACTTTGAAGGCAGAGGATTAGTTAGGAGAGAACAGTCTAAGGAAGGACCTCCTCTTAAATACATCGGCATGTCAAATTGGTCTCTAGAAGAGTCAAAGTCATGAGTTTCCAATCATGGATTCCCTGGCCTCCAAGGGAGCCATTTCCTGGGAATCTGAACCTTTTCCAGCCCCAGTGTAGGTGATACTGCCCTCCACTGGGGGTTGTCTGCCCCACTCCTCTCTCAAGCAGGCCCCACCTGATCTCAGGTGAGTCTGAAGAATCACCAGTTTGGAAACCAATTCATAATCAAAAGAAAATTCTACAGTCCTTTAGGACATATTAACAGCATTTTCTTCCAGCACGGACTTTAACCCGCTAAAATGAAGTATTTTTCAGAGTACTGCCTATTTAACCTTTTGAAAGGAAAGATTGACCTTTTAATGAGAAATTTGCATATGTCAGAGAGACAGAACAAAATGTCTTTGGCTTAGCCTTTCCACTCAGGCAGCCTCTCTTTAGCAGCTATAAAATGGGTGATTGGTCTGAATGAGCTCTGAGAGCTCTGTCAGGTCTAACAATCTATGTTCTGTGTTCTAGGCTGGAACATTCCATGTTCTAAAGCTCTAGATCAGGAGTTCTCAACCAGGGGTCCACAAGGATTTGTGCATAGATATCAAGGGGACTGTAAAAGGCTAGGATGTAAAAATAACAACATCTATTTCAATTGCATCAGTTTCCTTTGGAATCCTGTATATTTTTTGTACACATTGAATCCCTTTAGTCTGAGAAGGGGTCCAGAAGCTTCTTCAGCAGACTGCTGCCCCCAGAGTCCATAGCACAAAAGAAGTGAAAAAACCCATCTAGACCACTGGTCCCAAGGTCCTTTCCATGTGACTCTGATGTTCTACGCTCTATGTTCTAAGCCATTTCCATCTCTATCCTAAGGTTCCTTGTGGCCCTGCAACTCTAGGCTCTGTGGTCTATGCTCTGGTAAAACCTAATTAGTATGCTTAGTAAATGCACAGTCCAGAATGAATGCCTTGAGGCATATGCTACTGCAGAGAGGGCCATGAAAAATAGAGCCTCCATTCCTGCCTTGCTAAGGGTGACATCAATCCCCTGAGCTCACGGAAAGTGAGAGCAGCATTGGCATGCATCACACAAAATGACAGACAGTCCATCTGCTAGTGACTTTCGCTGCTGCCATAGCCATGTGTCTGAGTCACTGAGCTGCAAAGGACCTAAGAGATCACAAGGCCAACACCCTGGTCTGACCTTGGGAGGGGTCCCATATTTGGTTTCCCAATCCAGGGTTTCCCCAGCGCCCTATGTGGATCTCAGGTGAAAATCACTGAAGTTTGGTCACTGAGGAGTGAATGCCCAAACGAGGTGTTCATACATCAGCCAGCCAATGAGAGAGAAGGCATAGTCCCCAATACACCATGGCCTCAGGCCCATCACTGCTCCCTCCTCCCATGGATATCATCTTATATTCAAAAGTGCTTTCACAGACACCATCTTATTTGAACCCCACAACACATACCCCTATGATGTTAGGTAGCACAAGGATTCTTAGCCCCATTTTGCAGGTGAGGAAACTGAGGAAGATGAGTTCAAAGCCAGCTCTGACAGTTATCTGTGTGACTTTTTAAAAAAAATTCAATTCAGCAAACAAGTATTTGTGGTTCATTTAAAAAAATTATTGATATCTTTCGGTCTTATATCACCTTTCAGAATCCATCTCTCTGGCTGCCCCCACCCTGAAAACCATCCCTTCTAACAAAGAAAGAGCAGCCAGAACCCCACGTTGTGCAAAGAAGGGAGGTACAGAAATGTTCTTATCTCTTTTCAGGGCCAAGCTTGGCCATTACACACAATGATGTCATAGCACAGCATTTGGCATACAGGCACTCTGCCAGTTGCACCACCTCTCTGAACCTCATCTGAAAATGGCTATAATAATCATGTAAGCAGTACCTATAGGACTCAGAGGATTCAAGGAATTGTCCATTTATTTGGAAGCACCATTAGAGAGCATCAAGTCCAGTTCATTCATTTTCCAAATGGGAAAACTGAGAAGCAGAAGGAGTTAAGCTCACATCCTCCCAAGCCCAAAGCTGGTGCTGTTTCTTTGGCCCCATGCTCCGAGGAAAGTCTTCTGTCTAAATGTGGCCATAATAACATTCAGGTCCACTTTGGATGAGGCCTCTTCCAATGGACAGAGCCTAAGGGTGAGGATTCTCTGTAGTTCTGTGTGCTGGCACATTCATTGCTCCTCTGGCTGGGCCCCTACCCAGACTGCACTCAGAACCCTCTCCAGAACTTTCTCTGACCTCTATATTCTGAAAGTTCACTGCTCCCTTGGGCTATTTCTCCCCTTGGATGTACCCTCTGCCCTTGTGGACTCCTCCTCTGATTGGAGAGCACCCAGGCCAACCATGTCTCCACTCCTCCCCAAACTGCACTCTTGATTCTGGACTTTCTTTCCAATACCCCCAGGCTGGGTGCTTTCATGGCTCCACCCACTTCTCCTTCTAGCTCCCTTCTATGTACTGTCTTCCCCCACTAGAACAGGAGCTTTTGGGGGGCAGGGGTTGTCCTTTCTGCTTGTATTTGGCACAGTACCTGGCATTCAGCTCTTAATAAATGCTTGTTGACCTAATTTGACACCCTTGATCCAGGTCTTTCCTGCTCAGATAGGGCAGCGCCCATGACTAGAAGGGAAGGGGGAAAGCTACTGAGAAGTAGCCTAGACTTCACGTCCTTGCCCATAATCTACTGGCTCAGTCTTCACCTGGCTGTGCCAGGCTGGTGGATGCTGCAGAGCACATGTCCCAAAGCCTCATGCCTGCAAATGTAACAGGCAGATCATCCCCCACTGCACACCCCTCCCCCCCCTTGCTGATGTTCCCCATCTGTTCCCAACAAGGCTGCCCTGATAAGGTCCTGCTGTTCCCATCACATCACCTAATCAAGGCATGGTAACTGGCAAGAGGCACTTGTGATAAGAACAGACTTCCAAAAACAACTTGGCATTACCCCTGCTTCAGTACAGCCCAGCCCAGCAGCTCCAAGGAAAATCAGCCTCTAACTACAATGGCTGCTGAAAGTCCCCACCCCCACCACCACCTAAGCCATCCTAGGGAGAAGGGACAAAGCAAAGAAAGAAGAGAGAAGGAGATGGGCTTGGTGATCTAAGACAGGAAGGGGGCATGTGAAGAGAGGATTGGGCATGTGGTGGCTAGGAAAAAAAGGAGACATTCTGCAGGGGAACAGTCCAGGCCCCAAACCTGGAGAAGCTAAGACAAAGACCAGTTCAAGCGGAGGCCATCCAGGAGCTGCATGCTAGGGATGACAGCAGGCCACAGGATCCCTGAGGTCCCTTCCAACTCTGGCCTTCTCTGACACCCAGAAAAACTGGCCTAGCAGGGAAAGGGAGGGGGCAGGAGGGCAGCAATAAGGAGCAGCCATCTTCCCTATACCTCAAATTCCAAGATCTTTGCCCTTCATGGTAGGAAGTAAGGAGGGTTTGGGGATATGATAATGAGTTCCATTTTGGATCTATTGAGTTGAAGATGCCCACTAGACATCTGCTTTGAGATGTCTGAAAGGTAGTAGGAGATGCAAGACTAGAGTTCAACAGAGAGATTAGGGCTGGATAGGTAAGTCATCCACATGGAGATGGTCATTAAATCGATGGAAGCTGATGAGATCAAGGGAAATAGTCTAGAGGGAAAAGAGAAGAGGGCTCAGGATAGAGCCCTGTGGGATGCCCATGATCTGGAGGAGGAGTCCTGTGGATAAAACTGAGAAGGAGCAGTCAGAGAGGAAGGAGGAGAACAAGGAGAGAGTGATGACCCAAAAACCTTGAGAGAAGAGAACGTTGAGGATGACAATGGTCAATGCTGCACAGAGGTCAAGAAGAATCAGGTTGGGCATTGAGAAAAGGCCATCAGATCTGACAACTAAGAGAACATTGGTAGTTTTGGAGAGAGCAGCTTCTGTGGAATGATGGGTCAGAAGCTGGATTATAAAAGGTTAAGAATAGAGTGAGAGGAGAGAAAGTGGAGGCACCTATTGTAGAGTCTTTTCAAGAAGTTCAGTCACAAAGGGCAGAAGAGAGATGACAGCCAATGGGGATGGAAGGATCAGGTGAGGGTTTTCCAGGATGGGGGAGCCGTGGGCATGTTTGCAGGTGGCAGGGAAAGAGCCAGGAGCCAGGAAGAGAGTGAAGATAAGTGAGGGAGTGCGGATGGTAGAGGGGACAATCTGCCAGAGGAGCTGGGCTGGAAGGGGATCCCATATGCAGCTGGAGGGGTTGGCCTTGGTCAGGAGTAAGACCTCATCTTCAGGGGAGATGGGATGAAGGAGGAGACAGGGCGGGGAAGGGACCTGAGTGATAAGAGATGAGGAAGAGGAGAGTGGAGGTAGCTTATGGCAAATGGCCTCCATTTTTCTGTACAATCTGAGGCAAAGTTTTCAGCTGAGAGAAAGGGGGTAATGTGAGCCATGGGAAGTTTAAGGAGGGAGGAAAGTTTGGAAGAGCCTTTGTGGAGAGTGAGAGAGTGAATTGATAAGGGAGGTATATAAGATTGCCTAGCAGCAGTGAGAGCCCAGTTAAGATTATGTAACATAAATTTGTAGTCAACTCAGTCAGAACAGTTGCACGATTTTCTCCACCTTCATTGAGCAGTATATGTGAAGGCAGCAGATAATGGGAGTGAACCAAGGCTGAGGCTTGACAGGGCATAATCACTGATATGATAAGGGGGCCTGGGAGTCAAGAGAGGAAGACAGTGTAGAGCTGAATTGGTTCATCAAGGGATCAGAGAGGAGAGAGTGGCTAGTGTAGGTAAGATGACCTGGGAGAGAATCGAGGGGTCAAGGGATCAGAGGTCAAGGTGTGGAAGTAGAGTAGGGTTTGATAAGAGATGACAGAGGGAGAAGTGGAAAGTCAATAGATGATGGTCAGATAAGGGGATTTTGGAATTCTTGAACACAGAGGTGGCCTGTTTGTGGGTGATGGTGAGATCGAAGGTATGCCCATCTTTGTGTATAGCTGAGGAGCAGCTCACCTCATAGAGGTGAGTAGATTGAGAAACTCAGTGGTTAGGGTGTTTGAAGGAGACATTTAGCATGAGGGCAGGAGCTGGGGAGGAGAGAAAAATTGTGAGCCACATACTGAGCTCATTGAGGCAGGAAGGGGGGGTGACTGGGGTGTGTTCAGACAATCCTACCAGAATTCTGATTGGGTGGTGGACATGAATAATAGGGAACTCAAAGGAGGAGAGATTACTGGGTGATGGAGGTAGAGGGAAAGCCTGGAAGGAAAAATGGGGTGCAAGATGTAGTCTGACTGCCCTGATCAGTGAACTCCTCCACCATAATCTACATTCCAGTCAAGTCTCCTGGGGCATTTCTGGGGGACTCCCTGCTCTTTGAGGGCAGGGTCTGAGTTGCTTTTATCTTGGTCTCCCTGGCATACGGCAGGGGCCTAATATAGGTCTGGTGAACTGGGCTGGACTGAATTTGTTGTTCCCATGCAGAGAGGGTGGAGGCAGCTTTTTCTGCCAAACACTCTCATCTAGAATGCCTTTGGATAACCTTGGATTTGGCCTGTAAACTGACACTTTTTCCCAAGGTCCTGTCAGGCTGCAAAAGCACAGCTGGGTGGGGTTGTGAGGTCAGTTTCTGCATTCCTCAACTGAGTCAAAAAGCAAGAAGAAATTCCCAATCAAAGGTCAGGAGGCGCTGACCTTTGCCAGTGTCTGAAATGCACACCTCAGAATTCCTCTCCACCTTTCAAGTTCCCTATCATGACCTCCCTTCTCTGTGATCAGCCCCCTCCCCAGAGTTACCCAGGTGTCTCTACTTGTCAATGACTTTGTGCTAAACCCAAACAAGTGCACAAAAGCAGGATCGCTGGGCTGTTTGGAGAGGTCACTGTTCACTCAAGAAAATCTAGGGGTTTTAGTGGACTGAGAAGTTCATTAGGCTTCCTAGCAGTGAAAGTCACTTCAAAGGGGTATTGGATATCTGGAGAGGGGGCTTCTTCAGGCACATCACTTGGTTGACCACCTGTCTGGGAGAGGGTACCTGCCTGGTAATAGGGAGTAAGATAGTAACTGAGATAAGGACAATGCACAAGACAGCAGGATGATCTTTGGAGAATGGCCCAAGGAAGTGTTAGTTGAAATCTGGAAGACAGCACTCAGATGGCTCAGGGGTGGGGAGAAAGGCTGGGCCTGTGGAGGTGGCATGACCCTAGCTAGCATGGCAAAGAAGGCCAGCCTCAGTGAGGATGGTGCCACCAAACTCTCAGGTTGGACAGGAGCTTCTCATTTCAGATCAGGATTCACTCCAAAACCTTTTTGAGCCTGTGGCTCCTCCTGCTGCCCTCCCTCCAAACCCCCCACACGCCAAAGGAGAAAAGAAGATCAATAAAAGCTCTGTTGCATCATGAGGTTTGTGTAAATATCTGTTAACTGTTTGGCCAATTGGCCACCATGTTGGGCCCTATGCCCAGGATTGTGAGGAAATCTTCCTCAACAGGAGAGAGCCCAGCTGGGCCTGGCCATGAGGACAGGAGGTGCACCATGCCCTGCCCCTTGAGGCCATGGACAAAAATAAACACATGCCCAGGTGCTGCCACAAATGGAGAATGCTGGGAGTTGGGGCCAGGATGTGGACAGCCAGGGTGGATGGTGCTGGACATGATGCTGGGTGTGGGACACAGCTCTTGGCTGTCCTGCTTGAATGATTTCATTGTAAGCTTCCTACCCAGAGCAGGGCTCACTGCCCACTTCTCTCTTCTCTCCTTAGCACTGGCCTCTGTTGTGAAGGTTCACCAAGTGCCTTCCTCCTAAGAGCCCTGGGAGAGAGGTTTGAGGCCAAGCAATGCTAGCTCTACTTAACAGACAAAGAAGCTGGCATTCTAAGAGGTACTGAGAGACCTGACTTTAAGCCTCTGTGACCCTGGGCAACTGGCTTAACCTCTCTAGGCCTCAGTTTCCCCTTCTGTATAGTGACCTCTAAGGTTCCTTCCAGTTCTAAATCTATGCTCCCATCATTCAGACCCAGATCTCATGTTTTCTTTACTGTGCCGCACTCGCTTCTCAGTTACAGCTATTTGTACTCACCCTAAACATTAACCAACCCTAGTCTGTCATTGTTATTGTCCAGAATGATGATTTCACAGGTATAGAGACCTCCCAATGTAGAAACTACCTCCGCTGATGCCAGATGGGGCAACTTATCTATACTTTAGAATTCTGAATCTTAGTTGCCTGTGAGCACTGGTTGGTTAAGGGACTTGGCCAAGGTCACACAATAGATATGTTCCAGAGTCCAGCCTTGAGCCTGGGCTTTCCTAACTCTCCTCCACTCTCTCCTGTGGCCTCTCAACTTCAGAGGAATTTTCCTAAAAACATATCTATGAATCTGTCACTCTTCTGCTCATGAGCTTCAGAGACCCCTCACTACCTCCAGGATAAACTCCAAACTCCCAAATGCAGGGTGCAAGGTTCTCTGCAAGCTGCCCCAGCCTGCCTTTCAGGTCTCCTTCCACATCTCCCCTGTGGGATCTCCTGCCTCTGGTCAGATTGTGCTTCTTACAATATGAAACAGTCCTTGCCTTGAAATAACCTTAAAAACCAACAGAAAACAAAAATGGACCATGATCCACTGTGCTTTTCAGTTGTCCTGAAGACCATTCAGTGAGAAATTCAAGAGCTGGATTCTTGTCACAAAATTGTCAAACCATCAGCAAATCTAATTTTAAATGGAATGCTAAAAGAAATAGGTGATCATCCACAAAAGGCTAAAATACTCAAACCAAGAAAACGGGAAGGAGATGGGCTACAAGGCTGAACTAAGAACGTAAAAGCAGACAGACCATTCAAGAGCTGGCCTGCAAAGGCAGTTCATTACCCAGGTGAATCCTACTAAGTTTTGAAAGAACCTGGGGCAGGAGGACCTGAGTTCAAATCTGGCCTCAGATACTTGACACTTACTAGCTGTGTGACCCTGGGTAAATTCCTTAACCTCTATTGTCTCATCTTTTTGCCCCCCCTCCCCCTACCCCCTCCCCAGCTCCCAAAACCATGTCAAGCCAAAACTGAGGAAAAAACAAAGAAAAAAACTACCTCCACTGTGGCACCGGCGAATATCAAATACCTAAATATCAAATGTGATAACTTGCAAATAGAATCCAGCAATAAAGCCCCAAGTCGTCCTTCACAACCAAGCAGGCATTCGAAGTGAATGCAAGGTTCGTAGAATCCAGGAAAATAATCAATATCATAAATCATGTCAATGAGAGAAAAATGAGGCGACATGATCATATCTTTGGGTGCAGAGAAAGCCTTTGAAAAATAGAGCATTCATTTATGCTCAGAAAAAGAAATTAAAATATTAGAAGTGTCCTTCCCTAATATGATTAAAAAGAAAACCATGAATTAATGTTACAACAGAGAAATATTGTGATTAAAACCAGCTATCAAAAAACAGGCACATCCACTCTCACCACTCAAGACAGTCAACAGGAAAATGAACAAAGGTATCATGTTTTGCTAAAGACCATAAGATGTACCCCAAATCCTCCTCATTCTAATAAGAGGAAACTCATAGAAGAAGAAATTCTCCTTAGGAGAAACAGGGTGACACAGTGGAAAGGGTTCGGCTTTTGGAGGCAGAGGAGCTGGGGTCAAATTCCTCTCTGATTGACTTTGGCCTTTAGAGTCTCAGTTTCTCATCTGAAAATGCAGGTGTTGGACTAGCCGACCTTTACGGCATCTTCCAGTTCAAAATCTATTCTCTTACTATAATGAAGAGAATCCAACAAATATTTGGGCACTAATCTCTGAAGGTCTCCTTCAAGATTACCTCAAAATAATGTTTACAGAAATCTAGGAAAAGCTAAGCAAATGGGAGGGCTCCCCTGGTTCATGGTTAAGTTAAGCAAATATAATCAAAAGGTCAGTAATTCCCAAACTCATTTACTGAGAGAACAATTTTAATTTAATGATAATGATCAATTTAACAAGATACCAGTTAAAAATATTAATCATTATAAAAAGAAAACCCAGAAAGAATGACTAGCACTGCCAAGTTTCCAAATGAAAATCAAACCATCATTATAAATACAAGTACACTGTCCTGTACTTGAGAGAGAATAGTGACAGAGATCAATGGAACAGAATAGAAAACAGAGAAGTAGAAACCAATATACATAAAAAGTCAGTGTTTGAGCAACAATGAGAATGAAATTATTATTTGATTTCATTAAAAAAAACCCAGGGAATATTGGATGGCTGGATGGCAAGAAATGGGTCAGGAACCATACTTCATATTGTGTACCACAATAAGCTCTAATTGGATCATTAATCTAAATAGAAACAAATGATAAAATAATTGAAAAAAATAGGAATCACAGACTTGTCCCAACTATGAAATGAACTGCCCTATAAAGCAGAATTAGAAAAGAGTAGAGCCCTAATTCCAAGTTCCCCAAAAGAATGAACAAATGGATGAATGAATGAATGAATGAATGAATGAATGAATGAATGAATGAATGAGGATCTGTTCAGGAAAAGAAGGAAGTCCTCTTCTGTTGCAGGCACCATGTGAACTAGCACAAGGTATTTATTGAGCATTCCATGCTAGGTGGTCTGGAAGATGAGCAGTGCCCACCCCCAAAGAGTTTAGAGTCCAGTTCAGTAGCTAAAACTTCCAGGCAGATTTTGGCTCAAAGTAGAGGAAAATTTCCTAAAAATAAAAGCTATTCAAAAATGAAACGGGCTGTCTCCACAGTTGGTGAGTTCGTCACCTCAGAAGGTCTCTGTTAGGACAGGGGTTCTCTGGGGAGGATTGCTCTAAACCAGTGTTTCCCAAACTGCCACAAGGGACGCTGACACACCCCAAATTTGTTTTTTTTTAAATAAACCTCATGTTGTTTGTTAATAGGCATAAAAATTACTTTAGAAGATTTTATCACAAGGGTTAACAGTAAAGATTTGTTTAAACTGAAAGGTTCTACCACTATGGAAAAGTTTGAGAACCACTGTTCTAGACCACTGATTATAGGAAGGATCATTAGGTTGGGGAAAATTAGAGAAGGCTTCATGGAAGAGATAGAATCTGAGCTGGAAAGGAAGAGTAAGACTGGAATACTAAGGAAGGAGCCATGGTTTATCTAATCTGATTTTGGTTGTTGTTCAGTCATGTCTGACTCTCCATGACCCCATCTGACGGTCTCTTGGCAAAGATTCAAAAGTGGTTTGCCATTTCCTTCTCCAGTTCATTTTACAGATCAGGAAACTGAGGCAACAGGGTGAAATGACTTGCCCAGAGTGTCTCAGGTCAGACCTGAATTCAGGAAGATGAGCCTTCTTGACTCCAGAACTGGTGCTCTATGAACTGGTGCTCTATCCACTGGGCCGCCCAGCTACCCCAATTTCATTTATATAGCACTTTGAAGTTTGCAGAGCTCTTTACAGATATTATTTCATTTGATCCACACAACAACCCTGGAGTTAGATGCTATATAGAGACCATCATTTTACTAAAAATACAGACAGAAAACCAAAAAAAAGGAAAAAAGAAAGAAAAAAGAAAAGGAAGGAAGGAAGAAGGAAGGAAGGGTGGGTCATAGGTGCACCAAATGGTAATGCTGGAAGGCACCCTGAGCGGCCAGCTAGTTCAACCCCTTCATTTGGCAGAAGAGGAAACTGAGGCACAGAGAGAAGGGATTTAAATGAGGTCACACAGAGAGTTAATGCCTCCTTAGTCTTCTCTATACTCTGGCACTCAGCTTCTGGCTCGATGGAAATGAGCACAGGGAGCTCCATTAGCCCAATGTTGACCAGCTGGGGACTCAGTAGGAGACTCCACTTTGCAAAGAAATGCTTTGCTTTTCTGCCCCCCCCCCCCCCAGTGGTAGATAGCAGCTGTGAGCAGATTTGATCTCATCCTTCAGACTCTCAGAAACAAGGGATTATCAACTAAATAAAGAGCAACTCACCATTATGCACCATTCCCTCTGGCCCAGTCCTTTCTTCTCTCTGCATCTCAGTTTCCCCCTTCATAAAATGAGCTGCTTGGACCACATAAGCTTGAAATTCCCTTCCAGACCCCTATGTGGGCAATGCAGCTATGACTATCTTCCCCGTTTCACAAACGAACGAAAAAACAGACCCGCGGAGATTAAAAAGTCACTTATTTACGGTCACACGACTGGCAAAGTTTCAGGGCCAGAACTCTATCTCAGGCCTTCTGATTCCAAGTTCTTTTCACAAGAGGGTATTATTAATCAGCTTTGAAAACTCACTGGGCATATGGAGGAACCCTAGCTCCTCAGTGGCTTGATTCTCTCACAAGTGAATGGATTTTTTTCAAATTATTTTCCCCCTAGGTTGCTAAGTATGAGCATTTCAGATCAGCACAAAGAAAGAGGCAGAGCTGCAAATGCGGAGGAGTCAATGAGGAGAGCAATCAATACACACTCCTCAACAAGTATTTATTAGGCACCTACTATATGCTCAACCCTGTGCTGGTGCTGGGGATACAAGGGGAAAAGCAGAACAGCCTCCACCTTCAAGGGGGAGACAGTGTGTACAAACACACAGAGACCAACTAGAAATGGGCACAAGAGAATTTGTGGAGCACCCAGCAGCTGCAGGATCAGGAAACACTTCGTGCAGAAGCTGGTATTTGAGCTGAATCTTGAAAGAGGACGGGTGAAGGTGAGGAGGGAGGCTGTTCAAGCCTGGGGCACAACCAGGGCAAGAACAAAATCACGCAAGATGGCGTGCTGTATTTGATGCTCAAGTAATCAGAAGACTGGTCTGGCATGAAGGCTGCAAAGATAGGAAGGGGCTACAGTGGAAAGGCCTGGAAATGCTAAACAGAAACCAGCACAAGAGAAAGTTGTTGGGGGAGGCTGCTCCACATGGGGACTTGTTTGGAAAGCCACATAGGGGAGTTCCTTCTTTATCCATTTGGCAACAGGGAGTGCCAAGACTGGGATGTCATTAAGGAAAACTGGGCTGGCAAAGAGCACTGGAACCAGAGAGCCTGGGTTTGAGTCGGCTTGGTTTACTAGCTGCCTTCTTTGCTTTCTTCTATAAGAAGAGGGGTTTGGATCTGACAACCTCTAAGATCTTATTTGTAGGGGGTGTAAGTCATCCACTAGATGTTATATATAGACAATGCTAATGTCCTGGGACATCATGACTTAAGGCTAATGTTAAGATTTTGCCACATAAAATAGTGTGTCCACATGGACAAAGCCTTAACTGGTCATCATGGCACCCAGAGTACTCCTCAAATTGATGTTTTAAGACAAATCCAGCTGTGGAGGGAGAGAAGGAGACAAGTAGGGAGCAGGGTAGGGCCTGGCTGGGGGGTGGGGGGAGAGAAAAGGGAGAGGGAAATACACAGTCTGGTAGCTTCCTATTTTTAATAATTATCTTTGCCAACCTGATGTTAAATTCAGTTACTTCTACCTGCTGAAGGAATAAAAATATTGCTAGTAAGTTCAAATTTTCAGCACCCTGGGACAAAGTCCCATCTTCCTTGCCTAGTTCTGGTTTTGATCATAGGTATTTCATATACTGACTTTCCCATGTGGCATCATGGCCACTTAAAGTGGTCTGGGGTGAGGCTTCTCCATTCTCCATCTAATCTCGGCTTGCTTGAGTCTCTGTACAAAGAATCTAAGAGACTGACAGTTGGCAGACAAAAAGCAATGAGGATGAGCTTGCTAACTGCTGAGGCCTACATGAATTATAGTGGGGACCCAGAGATGGAGAGAGACGCAGAGAGACGGAGACAGAGACACAGAGATAGAAGCCATTTTGGCCAAGGCCTTTCATTTCAATACTGAATTCCAGAGCAGGCCAGAGCAGACAGGGCAGGCTGCAGCTGGAAACAGCTGGATACTTCTTTCCCAGCAGCCTGGTACAAAGGCCATCCAGCAGTCTGTCAGCCCATCAGCACCAGACTCAGAACTCCAGCTGGTCCAAAGGAAGTGCTGGAGAGAAGCTGCATTTTAAGGGAGCTTGAGGATGAGGCAGAAGCTGACAGAGCCCATAGGAGGGAATTTGAAGGGCCTTTGATTCTGCCCACAGGCTTCTTGGGCATCTGGGGGAGGAAGGGCTCAGTCATGTGTTTCACTGGGGCCACAATCCTGAGAAAGAAGGGGGGAGAGATTGGAAAGAATCCACAGCCTTCCCCTCCCCCCGCCTTCAACTTGAGCCTTTTCTGAGTTTGCTTCTCCCTAGGAATCTCTCTTCTGTTGCAGGTCCAAATGCTCTCCTGAAGGCTGGGCCACACATTGTGAGTGTGAGCTTTGGTTCCACCCTTCTGACATCTAAGCTTGGGAATGGTGGAGGCTTTGTGTTTTGTTTTTAGCTAAACTGAACTTGAGTTTGGCCTCTTTTTGACTGTGTAAGCCCTGCAAGTCACCTGGCTGCTCTGACGCATGGTTTCTTTCTCTAAGATGGAGGTGGTAAAGAGTACTTGCTTCTGAGGCTCAAATGGATGGAAAGCACCATGATTCTTGTCTCAATGGGCCACCGTGGGGCCAGACAAGGCCACATACTTTGTATTCCTTGAACTGCTATCTAACTGACAGCCTGGGTTCTCAATGTTCCCACAATCCCCAGGGGAACTGAAGAGGGAGGCCCTGGGAGCAGGAAAGCTCCCTGCTGCTCCCCTCCTCCACACTGTCTGTTAGTAGAGGTAAGAATGGAGAAAAAATACCAGGCAAAAGCAGAGAAGTGACTGAGTGAGCTTCTCCTCAGTGAAGATTGGGTGGAGGGGGGCGGACTTTGAAGCACATGGAGATCTGCCTACCAGAAGGGGCAAAGCCTTCCTTGACCCCCAGGAGGGGTCAGAGACCACCAGTGTTGCCAAGTCCCAACTGCTGCCAAGTCTAACAGCACATAGGCCAGGCACGGAGCCCCCATTCCTTGCCTTTGGATGCTGCTAAACTCGTGGCAAAGCAGTTCCCATTCACTCCTCAGAGCAGGGCACCCTGAAGAGGGACTGCCCAGCCTTTCAGCTCAGATCCCTGAGCTAAACCAAGCTGACTTGGGAGTTGCAGGGCCCAGGTTTGAAGCCTGACCCATGGCATCTCCCACAGATAGGCAGCCTGGGCCTCCATGAACACTTCAGGGCTGGGGAGCTCACTCTACACCAGGCCAATTACTCGGATGTTCTGATGGTTAGAAAGTTCTATATATTCAGCTGGAATCTGCCTCTCTGCAAATTGCCCCCATTTGTCCTAATTATGCCCCTGGACCACATGGCAGCCTGTCACCATCTAAAGACAGCAATTATGTGTACCCCCCCCCTCATAACACCCAGTCCTTTCTTCTTCAGGTTAACCATCCCCTTTTCTCAACTGATCCTCACATGACATATGAGAGATTTCCAGCCCTATCCTACCCCCAGGTGCCCCAC
Source organism: Notamacropus eugenii (assembly GCF_028372415.1). Lineage (NCBI taxonomy): Eukaryota > Metazoa > Chordata > Mammalia > Diprotodontia > Macropodidae > Notamacropus > Notamacropus eugenii. The sequence continues at coordinate 99,579,887 of NC_092879.1, read as the reverse complement.
AATCTCATTTGGAGTCAGGCCTAAGTAGTCAGGCACCCCCAACCCACCTCCCAAGTAGTGGCTCCTCACAAATCTGAAAATATCAGAGTTTGTCTTCTTCCCCCATCACCCAATTCTTAAGTGCCTGTGGCTCCTGAAGAGCCTACCCCTCAACTCATCCTTGCCAGGGATCCTACAGCCTCTTTGGACACTCTTTTCCACTCCCTGTTTCTCTAATGAACTCACCTGTCCTGCTCCAGGAAGGAGTGAAAAACTCTGCTTTTTCCATCACAGAGGTGCTGTGGCCCCAGGATCCACATGAAAACAATCCTAAGTCCTCCCTGGCCAGATGGACAGAGCCAGAGGTGGGAAGGGGAAGGGAAATGGAGCCAGCAAGTGCCTCCTCTGAAGCTGGATCACTTTGTAGGCAGCCCCAGAGGCCAGCCGAGGTTTCTGGGCCAATGGCGGGAAGATGGCTCTGGGGCAGGGGGTTTCTTTCTGCTGACGCTCTGTGTGCACCAACAGGGCTTATGTCAGAAGCTAGCACACAGAGAAGCCAATGTCCACAGAGAGAGGAAATGAGCAGGAACTGGCTGTTTGAGTCAGCTCCCTGGTCTATTGTCACTGCCCAGGCCCCCTTCCTTCCCATGGTCCCCAGGGGGCAGGGAGGGAAAGGAGGAGGGTGAAGAGAGAGAGGCAGTTCCTATAAGTTCCCCCCCTCCCTTCCTCCTTCCCTGTCTCTCTGTGTGTCCCCCATCCCCTCCCACCCCACCCCTCATGCAACCTGGAACAAGCCTGTGAATTCTGACCCAGGCCGCCAAGTGTGTGTCAAGGGAGCTGGGCCCTGCTGTTGGCCAAGCAGGAGAAAGAGGCAGCTTAAGGTTGAGGGTGCTGCCAGTGTCAGAACCTGGGAAGAAGGACTGGTTTTGCCTGAAGTGGGGAGCCAGAGTCCAGGCCAAGTAGAGCAGACGGCTTGGAGGGGCCAGACCAAACTCAGAGGAAGGAACTGTCCTCAAGGATCAATAGTGCAGCTGCTGCTGCTGCCCCACCGCCACCCTGGGTGAGAACCCTGGCACTGTCTGGCTTGGTTCAAACGTGTGTATGCTTGCTTAATGTCAGGAAGGAGGAAGAAGAGGCCTAACCAGATGTCCAAAGTAGGAGATCACTTCAAGCTAGCAAGTTCAAAGGCTCACTTCTAGCCAGCCCAGGCAAAATAATTTCATCCCCAGGATTAGCAGAGGGGTACAAATGGTTGGCAAGGGTAAGCCCCAGGACCATGGCCATGTTGGGGTAGAGGGCCCATTTTGCAAGCAAAGGAGGCCCTGGGTAGCCAGAGGACCTGCCCAGAAGTGCTCTAAGTTAGAGAAAGTGAAGGCTTTCCTGAGAAAAGCAAGGAAAGCTCAAAGAATGATCAATAATGATCAATTAGGGTTAACTTGTAACAAGAATTTCTTGATATCGTGCTCAACATTGTATCTCTACATTTAACAATGATGGTGAATATGAGAGGCTGTGTGGAATAGTGGTTAGAAGGCTGGCTTTGAAACTGCCTCCAAACATGCCCAGTTCTCCTTACCCTGAATAACCCTCCCTTGACACATCCATCCCCGCTAGCTCTTATCCCACATCTTTCCTCCAGTTTGTAGTTCAAGTTCTTGAGAAGGCCAGCTCCCTACAATCTGTGCACCCCACCCTCCCTTCTCACTCTTAACTCAACAACCACTGAAGCTGCGCTCTCCAAAGTGACCCATGATCTTAGTTGTCAAATCCAATGGCCTTTTCTCAGTACTCCCTCTTCTTAACCTCTCTGCAGCCTTGGACGCTGCTGGTCACTCTCTCCCCCATATACTGTCTTCTCTCTAGGTTTATGGAACACCCTCCTCCCTCCCTGTTCTCCTCCTCCCTCCCTGACCACTCCTCCTTGGTCTCCTTTGCTGGCTTTTCCTCCATGTCACCCTGTAGGTGACCCTCAGGGCTCCACCCTGTGCCTTTTGCTCTTCTCCCTCTCCATTGCTTCCCTTGGACTATCTCTGATGATTCCCGGATCTCCTTACCAGCCCTCATCTCTCTCCGGACCTCTCGCTTCTCATCTCCAACCATCTTTTGCATATCTCAGACTGTATGCTCCATAGAAATTTTTAACTCAACATTTCTAAAACTGAATTCATTATCTTTCCCCTAAATCCTCCCTTCTTCCCAACCTCCCCAATACTGCCAAGAGCACCGCCATCCATTCTGTCCTCCAGGCTCCCAAATTGGCTCCCATCCTGGGCTCTTGGCTCTCTTACTCTCCAAGTACTATCATTTCCACCTTGGTAACATTTCTTATATATTGCTCTTTCTCTCTTCTGAAACTTCCCCCATCACAATGCAGGCCCTAAAGACCTAATGGCTAGACTATAACAGCTTGCTGGTAAGTCTGTCCTCACTCCAGACATCATCCTCTCAAATGTCAAATTGATCTTTCTAAAGTTCAGGTCCAACCATGTCACTCCTCCTCCCCATTCAATAAACCACAGTAGCTCCCTATCCCCTCCAGGATCCAACATAACCTCCTCTGCTTGGCTTTCAAACCTGTTATAATCTGACCTCTTCCTACCTTTACAAGCTTATTACACTTTACTCTCTCCCAGGTACTCTGCAAACTGAGCCGGTGACACTGGACTCCAAAGCATAAAACACTGTCTCCATCTCCTGACTCCAGGCATCTGCCCTCCTTATCCCCATCTCCTGGTTTCCCTTCAAATCTCAGCTAAAGCCCCATCTTGTTCAAGAAGCCTTTCCCAGTCTTCCTTAATCTTAATGTGTTCCCTCAGATCACACTCACTTTATCCTATCTAGAGTTTGTTTGTACAGAGTTCTGGGCAGGTTGTTACCCCCATTAGACTGTGAGCTCCTTCAGAGCAGGGACTGATTTGGCCTTTTTTGTATCCCCAGGGCTTAGCACAGTGTCACAGCAGGCACTTCATAAATACCAGCTGACTGACTGACCTCTGCCACATCCTGGCTGTGACTTTGGCCAAGTCCCTTAGCTTTTTAGTGGACTGGGCAGTGGGAGAAGGTGCCCGCCAGCATCACTAGGAGGAGTTTCCTCACCTACTAGAAGTAATAAAGCCCAGGGTTGACCCCTCCATTAGAGTGGAGAGCTAATCATGTGTCCAGACTGTTCCTTGAGGAAAAGGCAAGATAGAACAGAGGATGTGTTACTCCTCCTCTCATCGATCCCTCCATCTGCCAACGAATGATCAGCAACAATGCTGACCTGGTAGAAGTTACAACAGGGCAGAGAGGGTGGCACCGAGTTACAAAATGGCAGCTCAGTGTTTGTACAGAGTATTCAGACTGAGATATCAGCAAAGGAGCAAAGAAACCCAGGCGTGGGATCTGAGTGGGGGCAGCAGGAAGAAACTGGGCATCACTTCAACAGCATCTACTATGCGTCACGCACCGGCTCTGATGGCAGCATGGGTTCATTCTTATTGGCTCTGGTGGGGCATGGGGGTCATGCCTGCTGGCCAAGGTGCTGCCCCCTTTTGGCTCTGCTCAGGCATTCCATGACCAACATTGCTCTTCTCCCCCAGTCTCAAAGATTCAGAGAAATGCAAAGAGCTCCCAAATGACACCTGAGGCTCCTGCCCAGAGATAGTGTGGCAGGGGACCTACTGTTGGGAAGATCTGGCTGGGGTCAGCTCATGCGCTTGGCGCTTAGATATCTGGTGGCTTGGGTAAGTCACCTCTCTGAGCCTCAGTTTCCCTATCTGTAAAATGCAGCTAATAGTACGGGCTGTTAGGATCCCATAGATGAAGGGTTTTACTGCAGACCTGTCAGCTGTTACTGTTATCACCCAGGGGGTGTGTGGGGAGACTTCCTTCTGTCAGGGTTGCTCAGATCGGGCTGTGAGAGCCCCTGCTTCCCTTTAGTTTCTCTGGCCCTGTTTCTGTGCCTTTTGGAAGCCAGGGGTTTGGGATGGGGGAGATTGCTACTCTTGTTCGGTTTGGTCCCTGATTCCCCTGAGTCCTCCTTCCTTCCCTCCCTCCCTCCTTTTCCTGCCACCGCCGCTGACTTCCCTGCAGTCGCTGGGTTCCCAGCAATCTCAGAGCCAGCCAGATGTTGCCTAAGAGATTGTTTCTGGACCAATGGGAACTTGAGTCTGCTCCTGCGGCTGCTAAAGAAGCCCTAATGAGAAGAGATGCCAGGTTTGTAGACCCCCCTCCATACCGCCCTCCCACCTCATTTCCCAGCTGCCTAGGACAGGGCAATGGCAGCTTTACAGAGGTTGAGGCTGGTGCCCTGCTTTCCCCTTCAGTGCTCTGTCCTCCCTGACCTCTGGACCAAAAAACCTCTGCTCCTGCTGGGGCCAGTCCCTGAAAGGGCAAAGGCTCGGTCTCACCTCAATCCAGGAGAATTTCTCAAGCACCTACTGTATACCAGGAACTGTGCTCAAGATACAAGCTCAGGCTGCTCCCTGTCTTCCTCCGATCTCACCTTGCCTGCTCCTTGCCAAGGCTAACCCTCTTATGCTGGCACCTTGATCCTTCAGGTGTCTCCACTCCTTTCATCTTCAAACACTGGTTCCCAACTGCCTGTCTCTTCTCTCTCCACAAATGTGCTCACATTTACCCTAGAAGCAGCTAGATGGCTCAGTGGCTAGAGCACTGGGCCTGGAGTCAGGAAGACTCAAGTTCAAATCTGGCCTAGCTGAGTGACCCTGGGCAAGTCTCTTACCCTTATCTGCCTCAGTTCCCTCATCTATAAAATCATCGGGAGAAGATCTTTGGCAAGAAAACTCCATATAGGGGTCATGGACACAACTGAACTATAACTCTAGTGTAAGCCTCCAAACCAAAAGATCTCTCTTTCTGCTGGCCCTTCTAGTTGCACCTACAAACTGTGGCTGTCTCCCAATGCTCTGTCCTGGGCCCTCTTCTCTTCCAGCTTCCCATCACGTCACTTGGTGTTCTCAACTGTTCCCATGGACTTAATTGGGCAACTAGGTGGTATAATGGATAAAGTGCCAGGCCTGAAGTCAAGAAGACTCCTGTTCCCAAGTTCAAACCTGGCTTCAGACACTAGCTGTGTGACCCTGGGCAAGTCACTTCACCTTGTTTGCCTCAGTTTCCTCTTCTGTAAAATACAGACCCGGAGAAAGAAATGGCAGACCACTCTAGTATCTTTGTCAAGAAAACCCCAAAGGGGTCATGAAGAGTTGGGCATGACTGAACAGTGCTCACAGTTCTCAAATCTACCTGTCCTGCCCCAATCTCTCTGCTGACCCCCAGTTCTGCATTTCCAACCGCCTTTCAGACATGTCAAACTGGATGTTCAATAGGCATCTAAAACTCAACATGTCCAAAATAGAGGTCATTAGCTTCACTCCAAACCCTGCCCTTTCTAACTTACCTATTCCCATTGGGGATACCGCCATCCTTCTAGTCCCTGAGGCTCACAATCTAAGTGATACTGTCACCTCTTCACTCTCTCCTACCACCCCTCCAAAATTCAATAAGCTGCCAAATCCCATCAACTCTACCTCTGTAACATCTCTCACATATGCCTCCTTTTCTTTGACAAAGCCACCTCACATCTGGACTATTACAATAGCCTGCTCATGGGTCAAAACCAGAGGTTCTCCACCAGTCAGCACCACATCATCCATATGTGAAACCATTGGTTACAACAAATGGAGAAGTTTTGAATGCTGTGGCTAAGTTCACTTACCTTGGCAGTATACTTCCCAGGGATGTCCACATAGATAGTGAGGTTGATGCACAAGCTGCCAGAGCTAGCTCAGTGTTTGGGAGGCTCTGAAGGAAAGTGTGGGAGAGAAGAGGTATTAGGCTGACTACCAAACTGAAGGTCTACAGAGCTGTTGTGCCCTCTCCAAAGTTGCCAATGATCTCTTAATTGTCAAATCCAACAGCTTTTTTCTCTTTCCTTCATTGTTGTATGCCTGTGAAACCTGGACAATCTACCAGCGCCATGCCAGGAAACTGGATCACTTCCATTTGAATTGTCTCAGGAAGAGTCTGAAGATCACTTGGCAGGATAAGGTAGCAGACACTGAGGTCCTTTCTCGAGCTAACCTGCCACGTATTCAAACTCTACTGCAGAGAGCACAACTCCAACGGACTAGCCATGTTGTTCTAATATCAAGTGCATGGCAAGAGCTCACATGGAGGTCAGAAGTGATACAAGGACACTCAGTCTCTCTCAGGAACTTTGGTAGCAATTGTAAGACATGGGAGACACTGGCACAGGACCATTCAGCATGGCATGCCCTCATCAAAGAAGGTGTGCTCTATGAGCAAAGCAGAACTACAGGAGCTCAAATTTAGAGATAAGGCTATTTGTGCCCGACCTGTGGTAGAGCCTTCTAAGCTTGTACTGTTCTGATCACCCTGTATACTGAGCCCAACACAGTGATGTCATTTGGGTTCTCTTTGAGTACAAAAGACAACAACCACGGCTTGGCCTGTCACAAGTTTTTCCCCACTCCAGTTCATCCTCCATTCAGCCACCAAAATGATCTTCCTCCAGGCCTATCTCACCCTTATTCAATAAACTGCATTGGCTCCCTATTCCCTCCAAGATCAGATAGAAAATGGACTTGGATTGTCAAGCCCTTGTAGCCTGGTCCCTTCCTGCCTTTGCAATCTTCTTGCACCTCAATTCCGTGCATCTGCTCAGAGATCGGCAGCACTGGCTTCCTTGACTTTTGTAAAACAAACAAGCAAACAAACAAGCAACAAGGTATGTCGTCTGCTAAGTCTGCTCCTCATACCTGATGTCTTCCCCTCTTCATTTCTGTCTCCTGGCTTCCCTGGCCTCCCTGAAGTCGAAGATAAAATCCCACCTTCTGCAAGGAGCAGTCCTGGTTCTCCTTAAGCTTAGTGTCAGCCCTCGGAGAGTCTCCCCAAATTAGCCTGTGTCCATCTTGTTTGTACATAGTTGTTTGTACGTTGTCCTCCCCACTAGATTGGGAGTTCCCTGAGGGCAGAGAAAAGTCTTTGTGTCCTTTGCATTTAGCACAGTGTCTGGCAAGAAGCAGGTGTTTAATACATGCTGGTTAATTTGTTTCTCTCTCTCTGTCTGTCTCTCTCTCCCCTGCAATCTCTCCCTATCTGCTAGTTCTCTCTCTGCTGCCTACAAACATATCCAAGACTCCCCACCATCAAAAAACCCTCAATAGACACAGTCACCCCTGTTGGCCGTCATCCTATACCTCTTCTTTTTCTCAGCCAAATTCTTTGGAAAAGCCATTTGCCTCCATTGCCTCCCCTTTAATTCCTCTTACTCTCTTCTTAACTCTTTGCAATCTGATTCCTGAATCTCATCATTCCACCCAAATTTCTCTCTCCAAAGTTGCCAGTGATCTCTTAATTGCCAAAATCTAACAGCATTTTTCTCATTCCTTATCCCTCTGCAGCCTCCGATATTGTTAATCAATCTTGTTGCCTGGATCCTCTCTCCCCTCTAAGTTTTCATGAAAATGATCTCCTCCTACCTCTCTGACAGCTCTTTCTCAGTCTCCTTTTCTCAGTCTTCATGCAGAGCATGACCACTAACCACTAACCTCAGTGTCCTGAGGTGCTATCCTAGGCCCTCTTCTCACTATGCTCTCTTATTTGGTGAACCCATCAACTCCCAGTCTTCCATTCTGATCTGTCCACATAGATAATTCCCAGATCTATCTCTCCAGCCCTCATCTCCTATCTGAGCTCCAGTCCCACAATACAAGTCACTTATTGTACATTTCAAACTGGATGCTATCTCAGACCCAATGCATCCAGATCTGAACTCATTATCCTGCCCCTAAACCTTCCCCTCTTCCAAACTTCCCTATTTCTGTCAGAGGCACCACAATCCTTCCATTGTCTCATGTTCTTACCCTCAGCATTGTCCTCGATGCCTTGCTTTTCCTCACCCCAAATCTCCAGTCAGTTGCCAAATCTTGCAATTTCTAACTTCACAATATCTCTCCATTTGACCCCAACTCTCCACTCACACAACTCCCACTTTAGTTCAGACCCTTAGCACCTGTCTCCTAGACTACTGCAACAGCCTCCTAATTGATCTCCCTCCCTCCATTTCCTTCCCTCTCTCAAGTCTCTCCCTGTTCCAGTCCAACTTCCACTCTGCTGCCAAAGTGATCTTCTCAAAGCACAAGCCTCACGCTGTCACTGCCTGTACTTAGTGAACTCCAATGGCTCCCTATTGTCACTAGGATCCAATATAAAATGCCCTGTTTGACTTTGAAAGCCCTTCTTGCATCCCCTTAATTTTCCATTCTTCTTACACCTTACTCCCATCCAGCCAAACTGGCTGACTTATTGTTCTTTGCACCCAACCCTCCATCTGCCATCTTGGTGCTTTTGTCCTAGCTGACCCCCCATTTCATCTCCAGCTATTAGAGTTGCAGGTGTCATTTGAAGTAGAGACACATACCCAGAGTAAACATAAAAGGCTGGAGCAAGAAGTAAAAAAAAAGCAGGGGTAGCAATCCTGATCTCAGACAAGGCAAAAGCAAAAACAGGTCTAATTAAAAGAGAAAAGGAAGGAAACTACATCTTGCTAAAAGGTACCATAGACAATGAAGTAATATCAACACTAAACATATATGCACCAAGTGGTATAGCATCCAAATTCTTAGAGGAGAAGTTATGTGAGTTACAGGAAGAAATAGCAAAACTATACTAGTGAGGGACTTCAACCTCCTCCTCACAGAATTAGATAAATCTAGCCACAAAATAAACAAGAAAGAAGTTAAGGAGGTGAATAGACTTTTAGAAAAGTTAGATAGAATAAACCTCTGGAGAAAAATGAATGGAGACAGAAAGGAATATACTTTTTTCTCAGTGGTACATGGCACCTACACAAAAAGTGACCATATATTAGGGCATAAAAACCTCATATTCAAATGCAGAAAGGTAGAAATATTAAATTCATCCTTTTCAGATCATGATGCAATAAAAGTTACATGTAATAATGGGCCATGGAAAGATAGATTAAAAATTAGTTGGAAACTAAATATTCTAATCCTAAAGAATGAGTGGGTCAAACAACAAATCATAGAAACAATCAATAATTTCATCAAAGAGAATGACAATAATGAGACAACATATAAAAATTTATGGAATGTTGTGCAGTAACTTAGGGGAAGTTCTATATCACTAAGTGCTTATATAAATAAAACTGAGAAAAAGCAGATCAATGAATTAGAATGCAATTAAGAAAGCTAGAAAAAGCACAAATTAAATATCCCCAATTAAACACCAAATTATAAATTCTGAAAATCAAAAGAGAGATTAATAAAATTGAAAGTAAGAAAACTATTGAACTAATAAGACTAAGTGCTGGTTTTATGGAAAATAACAATAAGAGATAAACTTTTGGTTATTTTTATTTTTTTAAAAAAAGAAAACCAAATTGCCAGTATCAAAAATGAAAACAGTGAATTCACCACCAATGAAGAGAAAATTAAAGCAACAATTAGGAGCTATTTTGCTGAACTGTATGCCAATAAATCTGACAAGGTAAGTGAAATGGATGAATATTTACAAAAATATAAATTGCTGAGATTAACAGAAGAGGAAATAAAATATTTAAATAATCCCATTTTAGGAAAAGAAATTGAACAAGCCATCAATGAATTCCCTAAAAATGAATTTACAAATGAATCCTATCAAACATGTAGAGAACAATTAATTTCAATATTATCTATACTATTTGGAAAGATAGGCAAAGGAGTTCTATCAAATTCCTTTTATGATACAAGTATAGTCCTGATACCTAAATCAGGAAGAGCCAAAACAGAGAACAAAATTATAGACCAATTTTCTTTGATGAATGTTGATGCAAAAATTTTAAACAAAATATTAGCAAAGATTACAGTAATTTATCACCAGGAGTATGACCAGGTGAGATTTCTACCAGGAATGCAGGGCTGGTTCAATATTAGGAAAACTCTCAGGATAATTGACCATATCAATAACGAAACCAACAGAAATCATGATTATCTCAATAGATGCAGAAAAAGCTTTTAACAAAATGCAGCACCCATTCCTATCAAAAAGACTAGAGAACATAAGAATAAATGGCGCATTCCTTAAAATGCTAAGCAGTGTCTATCTAAAACCATCAGCAAGCATTATTTGTAATGGGGATAAGCTAGAAGTCTTTCCAATAAGATCAGGGGTGAAGCAAGGATGCCCATTATCACTACCATTATTCAATATTGTACTAGAAATGTTAGCTTTAGCAATAAGAGAAGAAAAAGAAATTGAAGGAATTTGAATAGGTAATGAGGAAACAAAACCACCACTTTTTGCAGATGATATGATGGTATACATAGAGAATAAACTAAAGCTGTTTAAAATAATTAACAACTTTAGCAAAGTCACAGGATATAAAATAAATCCACATAAATCATCAACATTTCTATACATTAACAATAAAGCCCAGAAGAAAGAGATAGAAAGAGAAATTCCATTTAAAATAACTGTAGACAATATAAAATATTTGGGAGTCTACTTGCGAAGACAAACCCAGGAACTATACGAACACAATTACAAAACACTTTTCACACAAATAAAGTCAGACCTAAACAACAGGAAAAATATCAATTGCTCAAGGGTAGGCTGAGCTAAGACGATAAAATGACAATTCTACCTAAATTAATTTACCTATTTGATGCCATACAAATCAAAACTATCAAAAAACATTTTATAGAGCTAGAAAAAAATAATAATAAAATGCATCTGGAAGAACAAAACTTCCAGAATATGAAGGGAATTAATGAAAAAAATGCAAAGAAAGGTTGCCTGGCCATACCAGATCTAAAACTACATTATAAAGCAGCAATCATCAAAACTACTTGTTACTGGCTAAGACAATAGAGTGGTAGGATAGGTTAGGTACACAAGACACAGTTGCCAATGACTGTAGCAATGTACTGTTGGATAAACCCAAAGACTCCAGCTTCTGGGATAAGAACTCACTATTTGACAAAAACTGCTGGAAAACTGGATAATAGCATGGCAGAAACTAGGTACAGACCAACATCTTATACCCTATACCAAGTTAAGGTCAAAATGGTGTGCATGATTTAGACATACAAGGTCAAGGAATAATTTACCTAACAGATATATGGAGAAGGGAAGAATTTATGGCCAAAAAGATACAGAGAACATTATGAATGTAAAATGGATCACTTTAATTACGTTAAATTAAGAAGGTTTTGCACAAACCAAATCGAAGATAGAAAGAAAGCAGAAAGATGGAAATAATTTTTACAGTGTTTCTGATAAAGGCCTCATTTTTTAAAGGCTTCATTTTCTTGAACATAAAACTGAGTCAAATTTATAAGACTATAAGTCATTTCCCAATTGTGAAATGGTCAAAGGATATAAACAGATAGTTCTCAGATGAAGAAATTAAAGCTATTTATAGTCATATGAAAACATGCTCTATATCACTATTGATGAGAGAAACGCAAATTAAAACAGCTCTAAGGTAACATCTCACACCTATCAGATTGGCTAACATGACAAAAAAGAAAATAATAAATGTTAGAGAAAATGTGGGAAAATTGGGACACTAATGCATCATTGGTACAGTGGTGAACTGATCCAACCATTCTGGAGAGCAATTTGTAACTGCTCAAAGGGCAATCAAACTGCATACTCTTTGATTCAGCAATACCACTATATTCCAAAGAGATCATGAAAAAGGGAATGTACATGTACAAAAATATTGATATAATCTCTTAATGTGGTGGCAAAGAATTGGATATTGAGGGAATGTCCATCAATTGAGAAATGACAAGCGGGTGGATTTCAGAACCTTGGCAAGACTTATATGAACCCATGCTGAGTGAAGTGAATAGAAACAGGAGCGCATTGTATACAGTAACAGCAACATTGTGAGACGATCAGCTAACAATGACTTAGCTCTTCTCAGCTACAGCTCCAAGACAATTCCAAAAGACTCAGGATGCAAAATGCCATCCACATCCAGAGAAAGAACTATGGAGTCTAAATGCAGACCAAAGCAGACTATTTTCACTTTTTTTGTTTATTTGTCATGGCTTTTCTCTTTTGTTCTGTTTCTTCTTTCATAATTGCACATGTAGAACCTATATCAGACTGCTTGTGGTCTTGGGGAGAGGGGAAGGGAGGGAAGGAAGGAGAAAAAATTCAGAACTCAGAATTTTATAAAAATGAATGTTGAAAACTATCTTTACATGTAATTGGAAAAATAAAATGCTATGAAAAAAAGAATTGCAGGTGTCCTTCATGATAGCTCAAGCACCCGCTTTGAGCCAAATCCTTTGGTGCTGCCCTCCTGCTGTGAGTGGCAACTCTTTCTCCCTCCCTCCAGCCCAACCACCTACAGATTCTCGTTGTACTTGGTGTGCGATATGTTGTCCTCGTTATCAGGTTAAAACCCATTGATGGCAGGGTCTACGTCATTTTTGTCTCTGTCCCTTACACCCCCCCCCCCCACTGGGGGCACACTGCGCAGTGCTGGGGTAGCAGCTTAAGAATAGCTGTTGATTGATTAATCGATCCTACCTTGCCCATTCCCCAAGGCAGACAATTCACACCCAGTGGCAGACATGGGCTTAGAGCTAATTAACTGGCAGAAGAAATGTGTGACCAACAGCAATTCTGAGCCTGACAAACCAAGCTGGCATCATGCTGGGTGGGGAGGGGCAGGAAACCTTCATTCAAATCCTGCTTCCAACCAACCCCAGCTGGCTGACCCTCTCAGCCTTGGTTCCCCATCTGTAAAGTGGGTATGATCATAGCACCTACCTCTCCAGGTTGTTGTGAGAATCAAATAAGATAATGTTTGTAAAGAATTGTGTCAATGCTATCATTATTATGATTAGTTTTCCCTACCCCTTTATTGAACAATTAGAGAGCCACCAGTGTGGTCCTCCCCTCTTCCTTGCTGACCGTCTCTGCTCCAGGGCATTCAGCATCCATCTCTACACAAATAACTCACTTGTTAGCCAGAATAGTGCCCCTGAGCTGCATTTTCAGCAGGGTGCTGGATCACCCCTGGATGTCTGACTACCATCTCAAACACAACATGTCCAGCATATATGTCCAGTCTTCTGACTCCTCACTTTCCATGGAGTCCACTTGTACAATCAGCAAGACTCAAAATCTCAGTCATCATTGACTCCTCCCTTTCCCCATCTAATTGGTGTCTAAGTCCTAGCTATTTTCCTTCTTTTTTCCCATGTGTCCCTTCTATTACCACTGTTACTATCCTAGTTCCTTTCAGTTCTAATGTCATTCATTCTCCAATCTTCTATGGGTACGATGGCCATTTAGACACCCCACTTCAACATAATGGAAAGGGAGCTAGATTTGGGTTCAGATCCTACCTATGCCATTTACTAAATATGTGACCAGGGGAAGATCCCTGAACTCTTCCTGAACCTCAGTTTCCTCCTGTGTCAAATGGGAATAATAACTGCACCTACCTTCCAGGACTGTTGGGAGGATCAGAGGAACTAGCAGATTCAAAGCTCTTTGCAAACCTTAAGCTATGGAAGTGGGGGGGGGGGGGGGGGTGGACAAGAAGTTCAGTAGGCCTGGTGAACTCCTTGTTCCAGGCAAGACTCAGGTGGTTTTTCCTGTCTGCCTCACAGCATTATGGATGGGGCTAAGGACAGATGCTGGTGTTAATCTCATGGTCTGCTTCCATTTCAGAAAGTCTTAGAGCTCCTGGTGCCTACAGCTTACCTGGTGGAGATGTTCCTACTAGACAAGGCAATTGAGACTGGCACATGGGAAGAATGCTCCTCATCTGCTGACCAGGTCATTCTTCGGCTCAATAAACTCATGTGACCGCTTATTACTTTCAGGATCAAATATAAACTTCCATTTGATTTAAAAGCCCTTCACAACATGGCTCCAACATTTACAGCCTTCTTACATATCACTGTTCAAACTCCCTCATGATGCTCCATCTCCCATCTCAGTGCATTTGCACTGGCTGTGTTCCCCACCTCCCCGCCTAGAGAACCCTCCCTTCTCATCTCCACCTCTCAGAATCCCCAGCTTTCTTCAAGGCTCAGCTGAGGCATCACCTCCTCTGGGGGGCCTTTTTGGAGCCCTAGAGCTCTTAGCAACTTACCCTCCACCAAAAAATTCCCTTGTATTTATTTTATGTCTGTGTGTTCTTTGATAGAATGCAATCTCCTTGAGGAGAGGTCCATCCCCTTGCTAGCTGTTTTGTTGCTGTTCACATATTCCTTGCCTTTCCAGTACTGTAACTCTTATTAAGTCAACATCACCATTGCTCCTGGAAAGGGCATGTCAGCACACTACCTTCCTACCCCCATGGTTCCCTTCGCCATCCCCTGATTTTTCAAAGCAACTTGTATTTATATCTCTAGCACTTGACTCAGGGCTTAGCACATAGGATGCATTTAATCCATGCTTTTCCATTCCTTCATTCATGCATAACATATGATCCCTGCTCTCAGAGAGCTTACAATCAAGTCGAGGGATCTGATGAACTTCTCCAAAGCCCTCACACCTGGTATCCCCAAGTAGAGATGCCCAGCTAAAGGCCTGCAGAAGATGCGAGACGGGAATTTGCTGAACAGAGTGGCATTCAGGCTGAGTCAGTAATGTGATGAGGGATTAGGTGTCACCTACAAAGGGCAGAAAGGCTCTTGGAAAGTGCTCTACCTCTTAGACATGAAGGTCTGCTCAGATCTAGCAGCAGCATCCCCAAAGCTTCCCAATTCAACATACCCATGGATGCTGTGCTGTGTGTTCGAGGCACTGGTCTTCCAACAATCCACCAAGAAGCATTTATTCAGCACTCACTAGGTGCCCAGCACAGTGCTATACAAAAGGGACCAATAGTTTCTAGCAACAATCACACAACCATTCCCTCATCCTTCTCTATAGGTACTCAGAGACCAAGGGACCTGGAAGCTCAAGACCCAGCACAACTGACTCTCACAGTGGTCCAAGACACCTCTTGAAGCCAGGCAGCCCAAAAATATTTCTTTCCATTCCCAGTGACCTACCTGGAATTCAAGAGACAATCCCTGGGGTCATGCATTCAGTGCTGCAATCATTGCCTACAGATTTTATATAAAATTCACCATTTCAAGTTAATTTGAATGATCTTTTCCCTCCTTCCCAGTGGGCTCAACAAAACCTGGGAAATTTTATTCAACAGACATTTATTAAAAGTGCCTATTGGCATAAGGTACTGCACATACAAAGATGGGAATGGGGGAATGAAATAAGGACATAAGACTTATGTCTATGTCTTCAAGGGTCAAGTGGGAGGATGTGGGGCATGAGATAGGGCTGCTGCATAGACATGGATAGAAACACTACCAGATAGATTGTGACTGTGGACAAAGGAAAGAATAAGAGAAAGTGCTTGGGGGCAATTCTAACAGGTGGAGAAGGTTTTGAGTTTGGGATTGAGGCAAGGCTGCTTGGCAGCGGTGGCTCCTGAGCTGAATCCTGAAAGAAGTGAATGTGGAAGTGAGGAGGTTGCACAGTTCAGTCCTAGAGGACAGCAGGGAAATGGAAGAGCTATAAGATGATGGCTAAGTCAAGAGAAGGTATGGGCTTGAAGGGTTTTTAAGAATATCTCTGGCCAACAGAAGAACTACATTCTCACAATCCTCATTCTGAGACTGGAGCAACAAAGGAGACCAAAAGTTGAAGATGCCACAAGGTTTTGGGGCCTGCAGGTAGTGAGATGATCAAGTAGAAGATGAGATCACTTCTGAGAAAGAGTGGCATGGAGGGGCCTCTGCTGGAGCAGAGCAAAAGGGCCTGGAGGTGTGGAGCAGCTGCTGTGGGGAGCCAGAGGAGCAATCAATCAGAGACTAACAAAAGCACGCCCACCTATCAGGGAGGGCCCAAATGTGGGAAGATTACACTCAGTTACAGTGGGCCCTGTCTGTAGCTCCATGGACTTCTCCACCAGCATGCAGAACTTCAGGTGTAGGAGCAGAGAAGGTGGATGATGGGGATAAGCAGCATGGGAACAGTGGCCAGGCCAGGGGAAACGGGTTCCAGGATGGAGGATGGGGCTTTGGACCAGTTCTCATTCTGGCTGTGCTCAACTGTGTGACTTGGGATGAGTAGCTTCCCCTCATTGGGGTTTCATTTCCTCATCTGCACAAGGCTCGAGTTGGACTAACTGACCTCAACGATCCTGCTCTGGGGACTTACATTCTGTGCTCCTGAGATTTCCATGAATCAGAGACTTCTAGGATCTTGGAGTTGGGAGGGGGAGCTCTGAGGCAGAGGTCTCACCTGGCCCTGGCAGGCAGCCATGCAGCCACTGTGGATGGGGAGGGCACACACTCCCCAGCAGCGCAGCTCTTTCCACTTGGGAATGGCTCCAAGTGCCCACAAACCCTTCCTCTGGGTGAGCTGAAACGTGCCTTCCTGCTACTTCCGCCCATTACTCCTGGGAAGACAGACTGCGAGGAGCTGACTGGGGATGCTCTCAGATGAGATTCCAGAGCTCTCTGTGTCTTGGGAGGAGACGATAGATGAAAACGCTAGACTGGAATGTGGGGGCTGGCTTCCTGCCGGGCTCGGGTGGCAGAGCATAGTGTGCCACAGGATGGAGAGTGCCCAAAGACAGCCGCTCCTGCTCGTGCAGCTGAAGGAGAGATCCCTCCATGGTGTGGGCGTGGGCGTGGGCGTGCATGGGGGGGGGGGGGTGGCATTACACAGCAAGAAACAGATTTCTCTGTACAATTATCTGCATGTATCACATGGGAGCTCCAGCCCAAGAGCTGTAGGTGTGCATGAGAGCTGGGGGGAGTGGGTGGGGGGCATGACAGCTTAGATAACAAAGAGTGGTTTCTGCAAAGCCTCCATCCTTGTGCCCAAGAATAAGACTGAACTGGACACAGAGACAAAACCCAATCCTAGCGAGCAAGAAACTTCAGGCAATGGCAGGGCCATCCCCATCATAAAGCTCCTGCTGCCCAAGAAGCCCCAGCCTCAGGAGCCATGAGAAGCGCTCCCCCCACTTTCAGCCCAGTCTCACTTCGGCCCACCCGCCCCCTCCCCTGAAGTCAAGCCAGAAACCAGTGTCCCTCAGAAGCCAGAGCACGCATGGGAAGACGATGGAGAGGAGAGAGAGCCCCAAAAAGGAGGGGGGAGGGAGGGGGAATGGAGGAGTACCTGTTGCTGGGTGCATCCTGCTCTGCCTCTTAGTCCTCAGTTGCTTGTGGTGAGAGTTGCCCATCATTCTGTCCTGGACTGGCACCCTCCTCCGCCACCGCCTCCCCTCAGCCTGCGCCCCTCCCCAGGTGCTTACATCACCTCAGCTCCTCTGCATCTGTTGGTGGTGCCCATCCTGCCTCCGGTGCCCTCTTCTGTCCCTGGTGTGCACCATTGCCCAGCCCCGGCCTTTCCCGATGGATGGACTGCAGCCCGCCAGGAGCGCTCCTCCCCAGTTTGCTCGCGTACTCTCCTCCCCCCTCCTAACCCTGCGCGCTCTCTCTCTCTCTCTCTCTCTCTCTCTCTCTCTCTCTCTCTCTCTCTCTCTCTCTCTCTCTCTCTCTCTCTCTCTCTCCCTCCCTCTGTCGTCGTCCTCCTCCTTCTTCCTCTCTGTCTCTGTCTGTCTCTTTCTTCCCTCCCTACCTCCCTCTCTTTGTCTCTCCTCTCTCTCTCTCTCTCTCTCTCTCTCTCTCTCTCTCTCTCTCTCTCTCTCTCTCTCTCTCTCTCTCTGTCTCTCTCTGTCTCTCTCTGTCTCTGTCTCTCTCTTTCCCTCCCTCCCTCCCTCCTTCCTCCCTCCATTTCAGGCCCCTCCTCTCCCACCCCGCCTCCCTGTGCCCAGGGCTCCCCTGTGGGAAATGCAGGGCTGGCTCATCTCTCCTGCCACAAGACCCCAGTCTCCTTGCTGCCCTTGCCTCCTCTTCCCCTTCCCTGCAAGGCAGGTCCCTGTGGCCCTGGCCACACTAAGCTCAACCCCTATGCTTGGCTGGCATCTGCAGCTGCAGCCCTGAAGCTGGCATCACCTCTGGGTGCCACATTGGCTAAGGTGGAACAACTTAGCATAAAGGGATTGCCACATTTCCAAGGACCCAGCTCGCCCTAGGCTTCTGGGTGTCTGTGTGGGAGACTAAGTAATGTGGTCTCTCTGTCAGCTGCCAGCCACCATGGACACAGCTGGACCTCACCTCTCTGTTGCCGCCCCCTCTTCTCCTTGCTCTTCCCAGGGCCTGGGAGAGCTGGCTGGGCACACATTGATGGCACCAAGCCCCTGGGAGTGGTAGCCCTAGAGAGGCAAGCTGGGGTACAGACCCCCCATCTCCGATAACATGAAGCAGAGAGAGCAAACTCTGGGCTGTAGGAGGGCATTGGGATGCCCAGTGGGATGAAACGGCCTCAGCCATCTCAGGCAGGGCACTGCAAGCAAGCGAGCTCTGCCTGCCCGACTGTCCAGCTGCCTGTGGCCTCAGGGTCTCTCTCAGTGAAGTCCGCTATCAGCCAGATGTGCTCAGAGTCGTAACCCGGTGACTTTAGAAGGCTGCAGTAAATTACTCCAGCTGCTAGGGCACCATTCCCTGCTCTAAACAAACCATGGGATTGGGACTCTGAGTTCTCCCCCAGCTCTCCCAGGGAAGGCGGGGGCTGAGAAGAAGAGGGTACAGCGCTGTCCCATTCTGTGGTATCCAAGCGTATCACTTCCATTGGAGGTGGTGGCAGCTGGTGCCGTGCTCACAGTCCACAGCTGACTAACCCTGAGACACTGGGTTAGATCCTGGAAGGGGGAGGAGGCAGAGAATGGGGCATTGCTTAGTCCTTCCCCAAACCCTCCAGACAGAGCCTGCCCAAAATGCTGGGTAGGTCTGCTAACCCTCTGGGTACCAATGCAGTGCCTAGACTGGGCCATCCTGTCAGCCATCTCCCACCCAGCCTGGACCACCTCCTTTTCCAGCCATATACTCCCTGGATGGAGCCATTACTCCCAGATGTGCAGGAAATGTCAGTTGAATGAATGAATGACTAAAATGCACTGTGTGATTCCAATTTTCCAACTGAGGATGAATGCTAGGCACAACGAGCTAATGTGGAGATGCAGCAACCCCTGAGACCAACTTGCAAGTACACATGCCTGCTTATCTCACAGAGTATCTGAGCTGGAAGGAACCTCAGAGATCACTTAATGCAGCCCATACCTGAGCTTCCCCAACATCCCTGTGTTTGGCGAGTCTCTACTTGGAGACTTCCAGTGAAGAGAGGAATTAGGGTTCCTATGTGGAGGCCACAGTTTAGGAATGGTATTGACAAGTTACAAAACATCCAGGCTGGTGAAGGACCCAATGGAAAAAATTGAGATTGTCTAAGTTGGAGGAGAGAAGAAAGAGACATGTTAGCTCTCATCAAGCATTTGAAGGAGAGTTATGTAAAAAAGAAATTCAACCCAAAAGGCAGGCATTGCAAAGAGGCATATTTAGGCTTGATGTCAATACCAAGTCCCTGGCAATGGGAGCTGTCCAAGGTGGGCTAGGCTGCCAGGTTAAGGAAAGGCCAAATGAGCAGTCATTCGTTGGGTATGCTACTGAGAGGATTCTTATTCACCAAGGAGTCAGACCACATGGCCCCTGAGGTGCCTTCTGCCTCTGAGATTCAGGGAAATATGATTATGAGGAGAAGATAGAAGAGGTTGGAAGAGGTCCAAAGTGGTCAGTAATTGGATTCTGCTTAAGGCCCTCTCCCAGACCACAGCTGTGGGTGGCTTCTGTTTGCCTTGGGACTTTGACAAGAAGCTGGCTATCGCCTATCAGAGGCAGCTGAATGGGCTAGTCTCAACTCTAGAGAAAAGGCAAGAAGTCTGCTAGAAAGTCTCTCTCAGCTTTCCTCCAACAATTGTGCCCAGAGTGCAGAGAATGGGTGTGGCAAAAAGTCCTTTCACCAGGTGAGCTACTAACAAGCATGCCTGAAGACTCCAGAAAGCATCCAGAGCTGTAGAATGTCAGCTGTGTTCTGCCACTGCTAAGAAGATGTGAAGGCTGTTCCTCAGGGAGAATGCAAGGTTTCTTGAAAGAATGGAAAAAATGTTTAAAAGAAAAGCTAAGAAAGAACAGAATTAAAAGAAGTTGCTAACCAGGAGATAACAGGGGTGAAGAAAAGCTACTGGATGCCCATACAGGATGCTTAAGGCTCTCCCTGAGGAGGCAGGAACTAGGCCCTCGAGCCCCAAGGTGTAATGATGTGGGGCCACAAAAGCCCAACCAGGCATGCATAAACGGGGCAAAGACTAGGCAGATGTTCACCTCACACCAACAGCTGCCAACAAGGGCATATATTATGGGATGTGACCAAGAGCCTCTCTGGTTTGGGTGATCCCAATGGTCACTGGCTAGTTCTAGTGATTCACACAGGTACCAATGACTCACTAGCAGAAGGAACTCAGGAAGTATGGATGGGGATTATGAGAATGAGGGTTTGCTTCTGTTTTCTCCATCAAGGACAGGAAAAGATAGAACGGGACTATAGATAGAAAACTCAAGGTCAGTGAGGGGGATGGTAGGATGCCTGGATGATGTATTGGCCAAGGTGTGATCAATGAGCTCTGGAAGGTCTTGGAGAACATAACTGGGACAAGGGAAGACAGAGCCTATGAGTCAAGTCAACTAGCATTTATTAAACACCTACCATGTGGCAAGCATTGTGCTAAGTGTTAGGGACACAAAGAAAACCAAAAGATAGTCCCTGCTCTTGAGGATCTTACAATCTAATGGGGGAGAAAATATGCAGGAACAAACTCTAGACAGGGAAAATGAAAAAA
Organism: Notamacropus eugenii; assembly: GCF_028372415.1. Taxonomy (NCBI): domain Eukaryota; kingdom Metazoa; phylum Chordata; class Mammalia; order Diprotodontia; family Macropodidae; genus Notamacropus; species Notamacropus eugenii. Next base: position 99,559,093 of record NC_092879.1, on the reverse strand, counting down.
ATGAAATCTCAGAGGGAAGGTACAATGGCACTAAGGAGGACTGGGAAAGGTGTCTTGCAGAAGGTGGGACTTTAGCTGAGACTTGCAGGAAGTCAGAAGGTGGAGATGAAGAGGGAGAGCATTCCAGGGATGGGGTCAATCTGGAAAAATGCCTGGAAGTGGGAGATGGTGTGGCTTGTGTAAGGATAGGCCAAGAGGTCAGAGAAACTGGGTCCCAGAGTATATAGGGGTGAGTCAGGTTTAAGAACACCAGAAAGGTAGGAAGGGGTTGGGTTATAAAAGGCTTGAAAAGTCAACTAGAGGGTTTGACATTTGATTCTGGAGGTAACAGAGAGCCACCAATAGTGAGGAGATGAAGCTACCTAGGTTGTGAGCCTGGGGGCCTGGGAGGCTGGTGGTACACTCACCAGTAACAGGCAAGTTAGGAAGAGGAGAGAGCTTGAGGGAGGAAAGATAATGAGGGTGGTTTTGGATGCGTTGAGTTCAAGATGTCTACAGGGTGTTCATTCTGAGACTTCTGCAAGGCAGCTGGAGATAGGAGACTGGAGCTCAGGAGAGAGGTGAGACAAGGAGATCTGGAGGTCATCTACATAAGGATCCTAATTCAAACCTTGGAAGCTGATGAGATCACCAAGTGAAATAATATAGAGAAGGGAAGAGAAGAGAAGAGGAGAGGAGGAGAGGAGAGTAGAGGAGGAGGGAGGGAAGGGGAGGGGAGGAGGGGAGAATAAAGGGGAAGGGGAGGAGAGGGGAGAGAAGGGGAGGGGATGAGAGGGAAAAAGAGGGGAGGGAATGGGAGGAGAGGAGAGGGCCCAGGACAGAGCCCTAGGGGTCATCCACATTTATCAATTATGATGTGGCTGAAGACACAGCACAGAAAACAGAGAAGGAATGGTCAGATTGGTAGGAGAAGAACCAGGAGCAAGAAGTGTCAGGAAAATCTAGAGAGAGGAGAGTTTCATAGGGAGAACATGATCTACAATGACCTGATTTCTATATCTGGCAAAGCTCTAGAATATATGTTCAAGGGATGGTTAATGAAAATGATGCAAAAGAAGCAGAGATTGCAGAGTTAAAATGACTTCATCGAGAACAGATCATGCCAAATGTGTTAGGGTCAGTTCTAGCTCCTGCTAATTGCCTAGTGGCCCATTACATCAAGGCAAGATGCTGAATCAAAGGACTAATTACACACTGCCCCATTTATGGCACTTGTGGTAGACTTTGGAGTCTGGAGACTGACTGAAGAGTTAGTTGTCAGAAATTCAGATCACAAACAGACCTTATAGCACCTTTGTCTTTTGTCTTGCCATGGAGTCCCTCATGGGCCAATGGCTGCCTGGGCAAAGGAATTTTCTAGGAAAGGAAAATTTCACAGAGTCCAGTCAAGGCCACAAGGGCAAGCCCCTACCTCCACAAGTAGAAGCACAATTAATCTGCTAGAACCCTTCACAAAGAGTCAGACATGACTGAAATGAATGGAGAACAACAAAAACACTAAGCTGTAGATAAATCAGGGGGCTCCTGCATTTAATAATTTACATCATCAAAGTATTTGATCAAGCCTCTGATGATACCCCCATGAACAAGATGCAGAGATGCAAGCCATCCAATAGTACAATTGGTTGCATACAGAGCTGGCTGAGGAGTAGTTAGTCATTGTGCTTCGCCCTCTGCTGTGTGATGGTTTTATCAGGAACTTGTCTAGAGGAATCCATATCATGCTCATCAAATTTGAAAAAGACACAATTGGAAGAATAGTTAACATGTTGAAGGAGAGACTCAAGGTCCAAAAAGATCTCAGCCAATGAATGATGGATGAAATCTACTGAGATGAAATTTTAGGAAACCTAAAATCCTACACTCAGAGCAAACAAAACTGCCTTCATAAGGACAGGTGACGAATACAATGGCTGGACAACAATTTGAATCAAAAGATTTGTTGTTATTTTGGAGGGGAGGGGATGGAATTCAAGGTCAGTAATTTGTAACCAAAGAGTTTCCATGATCTTAGGTTGCGCTGATAGAGGTATAGTGTCCAGGTCACATTCCGAGGGTTTTGACATTTAGGAAAGGACTTTAGCAAGGTTACCAGGATGAGATAAGACAATGTCATGTGAGGACTGGTTGAAGAAATGAGGGGTTACTGAGCCTAGGGAACAGAAGACAACTGTTGTGAATAGGACCCCAAACTGAGTTGCTTCTGCAGGACGGATGATAGGAACAGGTCAGCCATCACTGAGCTGGCCATTGGTAAGGTCTACCCTCACTGGGAGGTGATGGGCCTGCCCTGCCATCCTTCACTTCATTTCTGTGGGATAGTTGGTAAGACAAAGGAAACGGTCAATGGCCATGGATCTGTAGAGCTGACTGGCCCATGGCCTTGAGGTTGGCCTCATACTCACTAACTTCCTGTCTCAACCAGTTGTACTATCTAGGTGGACACAGTTTTCAAGGCCTACTGGTATCCACTCTGAAAGATGGACCTTGGCTGGAAAACCCTGGGTCCCTGTGCTCCACCAGAGGTTTTCCCTCTCTCACTGTTCGGTTGTCACCATCAGTGGCCAGGAACTGCCGCAGTCGCTGTGGGAACCCAAGCTTGGAGTTTTCTGAATCTCCTCCATTTGTCTGCCATTTAGCTTGCAGGGACATTCTCTGCATGGGGAGAATTTTTATTTACCTGAATTGAAAATGCAGCTGGATAAGAGAGCTCAGAAAGCTATGTCTGCAGCTTCAGAGCGACAGCTGGAAATGTCACTGGCAACGTGATCTGAGTTCCCCATTAGGACGGTGCAGTCCTTGGCAGCTGGGGACCAGAGAGCAGCCTGAACATCCCCACTCCACTCTCTGCTCCATTTGGGGGGAGCAGCACTCTCACTTCTCACAGCCTGACTGCAAACAGGGAAGGAAACGTGTTGTTAAAATAAAAGCCAAAAAACCGAACCAGAGCTTTGTAGGTTCTGTAAATTTGGGCTATTGGCATCCTCGGTCAAGGATGGGAGATCAAAAAGCTGGATCAGATGCTCGGCTCTGTTGGGGAGCTTATCTCCCCAGGAGACTGCCTCGGTAGAGGCCTTGTTCTGTTCCTTCTCAATACCGTCCATTTTCATATGCAGGTTTAGGTGGGGCTTGGAGATCCAGCTCTATTTCATATCTGCCCTGCATGATGGTGGGAACCCCCTAGTGGGGGATTCATGCACAGGCAGGGCTCTATTTCATTAAAGAGGAAGAGGAAGGGGTTCAACTAAATTGTGCTTTCTAGCTCAAAGCCTATGAAACCTATGAGGATCTCTGAAGTCCCTTCCAACCTTGAAAAGCATTCATCCATTCAAAGATATATTGTGTCCATGAACAATTTGCTCTTGTTCAGACATTCCCCCATGCTACTGTTACCATGTTTGACCAGTTTTCCATATGGGCCAGCTCCCTTAGACCATAACAGTCACAGAATCATAGAACCATGTGCAACATGGAATGTCAGAGCTGAAAGGGATCTTAGAACAAGAACATAGTATGTTAGAGCTAGAGGGGCTTTAGAACTTAGAATTTCAGCACTGGAAAGAAGGGCCCTTAGAACACTTAATGTTGGAGCCTGAAAGGCTTCTAGAACAGAATGTCAGAGATGGAAGGGCCCTTAGAACCTGGAATGCCAGAGCTTGGAAGGATGTCAGTACGGAGAATGTTAGAGCTGGGAGGGACCTTAGAACAGCACTGGAAAGGAACCCTGAGATCACCTAGTCCAATATCCTCATTTTATAGATGAGGAAATTGGAGCCCAGAGAAAAGAAGTGACTGGTTGAAGGTCAAACATTGAGGGAGACTCCTAATAAGAAGCTCCTGCTCTAGTCCAAAGTTCTTGAAAGGACAAGGTTGGGGAAAGCCAATGAAGGATGAACTAGAGCTCTACTTCAGGAACTCAGTGTGACCCTTAGTATGCTGAGATACTGACATAGTTAGAAAGCTTCCCCAGAATCAGCAGAGGCCTTTAGTGGTACTCAGACCTCAGGGGAACCCCCTCAGGACCACATACCTGACAAATAGCAAGTCTCTTGGTGAAGAAGGGTCTCACCTACCCCCAAAGCAGCCCAGTCTATATATCAGGAAGTTTGGGCTTCTCTGCAGCTCCCCCTCCCTTCCCCTCCCCTCTGGGGCCAGGTAGAACAAGTGAATTCCCTGCTCCCTAGGACAGCTCTTTAAGGTTCTTGAAGCCAGTGCTCACATTCCCCCCAAGCAAGCCTTCTCTTCTTCAGGTTGAACATGCTCATATTCCACCCAATCTTCATATGACTTGGATTCTAGGCCCTTCACCTCCTTGCTCCTCCTCCTCTGGACACTCCTGCTTATCAGCAGCCTTCTTAAATGATGGTACTGAGGACTCCACACAATCCTCCAGAGAGTCTACTGAGGGCAGAGCAGAGTGGGACAAGGGCCTTCCTGCCCTCCCAATGCAGCCAATATCTCATTAATGCTTTTGATTGCCACCTCCCACTTCTGACTCAGAATGAATTCAGAGTCTACTAAAACCTCAAAATCTTTTCCAGAACAAGTGCTGTCTCACCATACCTGCCCCGTCTTGTGCTTGTGAAGTCGATCTTTTGTGCCCAAATGCAAGACTCTTCACTCGTCCTGACTCGGTTTCATCTCACTGGAGCCAGGTCAATGCTGGAGCCAGGCCAATGCTGGAGCCTGGCATGAGCCTTTCATGTCCTGACTCTCACCTAGTATGTGAGCCAATGGTCCTAGTGCACTGAGGAGTATGCCACTGGTGCTGTTAGCCAAGTCACTGAGGAACATGTTTTGAAAAGCACATGGTCAAGCATAGCCCTAGAGGAGGGAGTATCCTCCACCATGTTCACATGGAACTATTACTGGACAACTCCTCTTCGAGGCAGGTCATCCAGCCATTTCTGAATCCAGCTGATTCTATTATGGTCTAATCCACCAGAGACTTTAGAAGGAGCTTGGCTAAAATCGACATCAACTCTATCTACAGCATTCCCATCAGCTACCCCCCAAAAGGAAGTGAGGCATGTCTGGAATGGCTTGATCTAGAGGAAGCCAGGCTGACTCTTGATCACAACTTCTAGAGTTTTTGCAACACTCCCTTTAATGACCCACTCTAGATTTTCCCCAGGAATTGTAGCTAAACTCTGACCTGTAACCTGAAGGCTTGGTAACTCTTCCCTTTTTTTTGAAAATCTGGACACCCCCCCCCCCACTAGTCTTGTGATTCCCTTCCATTTTCCTATGACAGTGGCTCTGCAATCCCATCTACCCATTCTTTCAGGTCCTAAGGATGGAATTCATCTAGGCTGAGTACCTTGAGTTGATCAAGGGGAGTTCTGTGCTCTCACTATCTCCATAATGAGCTTGGAAAGCAGTTCTGCATAAGCCATTTGTGTTCTGTCATCTCAAGGACAAGGCTCATCCTCCTTGGCAAAGGAAGAGACTAAAGATAGAGACTGAACCTGTGAAGCAAACTTGCTCTACCAGAGCAGGATGGCTCTTTCTCCACAGTTTATGATCTCAGGAAGCCACCAAGACCTCTGAGAGGTTAAATGACTTGCTCATGGTCACACAATCAGCATGTATCCAAGGTGGAATCTGAACCTGGTTCTTCTTGGCTTCAGTCCACTGTGTCAACTCCCATCATCCCATCTGCCTCAAGCAAAGATCCTGACCTTCTTTGAAAAGTCTCCTTCCCCGCCCCCATATAACTGAAAAAAAAAACCCAATCTTTCTGTGCTCCTTACTTTCCTTCATCTGCCTCCTCTCATTCTGAGCTTTTTAGAGGACTGTGCCACACTTTCATTCTTTAATGCCTGACTTTGTTGTCATTTTCCTCCCTCCCTCCCTCCCTCCCTCCCTCCCTCCCTTCCTTCCTTCCTTCCTTTCTTTTTTGAGACTGGGTCTTTCTACCTCACTCGGGCTAAAAATGCAGCCTGACTGATGATCAGCTCAGAAGTTCAGAAGGGGGTCAGTCTGCCCCACCTTAGGTAACCCCAAAGACCCCCACTCCTGTGGGCTTACTGCATAGGTGTTGGACTTAGTTTGGTCACTGATCATCTGCAGCCCCAGCGTAGTTCCTAATTCCCAGACTCCAGTGATCTCTCTGTCCCCACTATAGCAAGAACAGAGGTATGAGCCACAGTGAGCATTGGTACACTTCTTTATCAAATTGGAGTTGGTGAGTGAGTTCCCTGAGAGGTCAGCACTGGACATAGGAAGATTCATTTTCTCATTGCTATTTTCCAGGCAGGCACCGAGGGTACAGAGAGATGTAAGTGTCTTGTGGAAGGGTTTTCACCCAATCGGAGCCAGCCAGGCTTGTCTGATGTCAGCTCCCAGGAATTCCATTAAATTCAGGCAATTGCATTCTTCACCAATTTCTGCACCCCCCCCCCCCCCCAGTATTGTTCACCATTTCCCCTCCTCAGCTTGGTTCACATTGTTCCTGGGGTTTAAACAAGGGCTTGCAAACCGAAGCTGAACCAGCAGGAAACATTCCAGGGCTGGGAAAGGCTCCACAAATGCTTGTTAGATGCTGAAAACATCAAGTCATCTTTTCCTTCTGGAGGAAGAAAAGTGTTTCTCAGCAGCAGTTCTCAACGGGCCTGGATTCGAGAGAGGCAGTAATCAAAACTAGAGGGAGCTCCCCTGGGGATGCCCCAGTGCTGAAGGAGGCTGAAGGCTGCCAAGGGCACCAGCCTCTCTGCTCCTCAAAGGTCCCTGTAACCAGTTTCCTGTGACTGGCCTCCCTTTCCTTCCTCTTCGGTCTTGTCTCACATCCACATTCTTCAGATAACTCCGAAAATCAATCTGAGAAGGTTCCAAGTCCAGATTATAGCCACCACCCTGGTCACCGAAGGGCAAAGGGGAAGCAGGAACAGAATGCTGGAAGCCTCCATTGCAAGCCATCTACCTTCCACCTTCCAGAAAGCTGGAAATACTGAGTGATGTCAGAAGAAGGAGCGGGATGAAAAGGGGAGGTCCTAAGCTCAGCTTCATAGCATTCATAGCCCCCTTTCAGGGTCCTGATCAATGGCCGCCTCATCCATAAACGTTCCCAGACAACCCCACCTTTCTTCTTAGCCCTTCATTGGCATAGTCTGAATCTGAGAGAAAGCCACTACAGGACAGAGCCCAGGGCATTCACCAAACAACACTAGGTACAAGCCCCAGTGCTTGCCTGCAAAGAGGAATGGAAGACAGAAAGGAAGGATGAGGAGAGGTATGGAGATCACAAGTACAGGTGTAAGGGGCAGCTCGGTTGGAATGGAGCATCTCTGTGAAGAAGGAATGTTAGAAAAGCTTGGAAAAGTCCCCAGGACAACATCAGCTCCCCTACGTCTGAGACTGTTCACTTTTGTCTTTGTATCCCAGAACCTGGAACATACTGGGCACTTCATAAATGCTAGTGGGGGCACAGGCAAAGAGGGGGAGCTAGAGGAAAGGATGCCAGTTAGGATGATGGCTGAGACACTAAGAGTGTCCTAAGAGAGGACAACCTGAGCTCAGGCAGTGACAGTAGAAATGGAAAGGACAATGTTGTATCATGGAAGGCACTGGTGGGCTGCCTTGCTCTGCCTTAACTGGATACAGTTAAAGTCAAGGATGGTGCCTCTCAGGAGAGACAGACAGAGAAAGAGAGAGAGAGAGAGAGAGAGAGAGAGAGAGAGAGAGAGAGAGAGAGAGAGAGAGAGAGAGAGAGAGAGAGAGGGCAAATGAACCCAGATAGACCCAGGGCTTCATCACCACCAGGGCCAGATTCTCAGTGTGCAGCTACAGGAAATGGGATATTATTTGGCATAACTCCCCTTCATTAACCGGCTGTGTTAGCACCCCCAAACATAATCTGACTGGCCTCTGTGCCTAGGGCCTGGAGTACCCTCCTCTCTTCTCATCCTCATCAATCCCCGGCTGTCAACATTCTATAAATCAGAAAATCAAGACCTGTGCCTCAGAAGAGACCATTGCTAGAGACGTGGAGCCTCCTAAGCTCAAAGCAGGAAGGGTGGCAGCAACTGCACATGAGAAGAGACTCATCCTGAAACACTGGATCCTAGCAATGCTCCTGGGAGGTAGGCATTATTCTGATCCTCATGTTACAGATGAAGTCACTGAGGCAGACAGAGGTGAAGTGACTTGCCCAGGGTCACACAGGTGGAAAGTGTCTGAGGCAGGATTGGAACTCAGGTCTCCCTCACTCCAGGCTGAGGATTGTGCACTGTGCACTGTGGCACCCCCTGGCTGCCCCCAGAGGATGACACTGAAGCCCTAAAAGAAGTATGAAGAGTAAGTAAGGGGGACTGGCGCAGCTACTGCCTCCAGCAAGGGCCTTGTCTGGGATCTTCCAGCATTTTGGGGTGGATCTGACCCATTTAGAGACAAGTTTTCTCTCCTTCCTCATTGGTGCCTTGAATGCAGGGCCCCATTTCACATGCCAGGCATTTAATAAAAGCTTTCTAGAAGAATGAACTGGAGTGTGTGTGTGTGTGTGTGTGTGTGTGTGTGTGTGTGTGTATGTGTGAGAGAGAGAGACAGAGACAGAGAGACAGAAAGAGAGAGACAGAGAGACAGAGAGAGATAGAGATAGAGAGACAGAGACAGAGAGAGAGACAGAGACAGGGACAGAGAGAGACAGACAGACAGTGACAGAGAGATGGAGACAGAGAGAGACAGAGACAGAGAGAGATAGAGATAGAGAGAGACAGCCAGATACAGACAGAGAGACAGAGACAGAGACAGAGAGAGCCAGGAGGGGGAGAGGGGGAGAGGGAGCCTGAATCCAGCAATGGAAGAAGAAGGGAAGCCATCCCTTAGGGACCAAATTGTCTCGGGAACTTTTACTGATCCTCCCAGGTTACCTTGTACTTCATCACTTGGATTATATTTGCACATGTACGCTTTACATTTCTGCAGTGCCTGTTTTTCTATGTACTTGTGGATACTCCCCACCCCATCCCCACAAACAAAACGTCAGCTCCTTGTTTCATTCTTTGTTTTTGTATGCTCATCACCCAGCACAGGGCCTGACCCCCAGTGGGACCTTAATAAAAACTTGGTGATCAATCAATTGACTGATTTGGTTTTGGCCTTAATATAGTTAAGTTCCAAATATGTCAGAACCTTGAAATGAGAGCTCTTTGAAAGGCAAAATAATCAAGAAATATTAAACACTGACAAACAATTATACAAAATTGCTAAATATTTTCTGGGACAGTTGGATGGTTGGACAGCTGAGGAGAGCCAACGGGTGTCATAGGGGGCACTGGGCCAGGTCTTGGAAGTCAGGGAAGACATGAGGGGTGCTTGGAGGGGAGAAGACAATCTCAGCAAATTCACGGACACGTATGTTGTCCTGGGGTATGAAAGGGGATGTTGGAACATGCTAGAAATTCTGTAACCAATCTCTGCTTCTTACTACAGGATACTAGGATGTGGGCCAACGAGAACTCTCCAAAGAGCCATTCTTTTCAGAGATAGGGGACTAAGGATTTGGATTACATCGGCCCTTCTTGACCATAGAGCTGGAAGAGTCTTTAGAGGTCGTTGGATCCAACCCTCTCAACATATGTGGGAGGAAACTGAGGCCTAGAGAAGTAAAGAGACTGCCCAAGGTCACTCAGATAGTAGGAGGCAGAGTTGGGATTCCAGTCCAGACCCTCTACCTCCAAATCTAGCTTTCTTCCCACTGGGCTATACTGGAAAGTTTGCAGAAGATTTGTTAAACTTTACTGTCCTGGGACTTTCCTCCTTTTCTTCTAAGTGGTGGTTTAGTCCATGACCTGCTCTCTCCCAGTTCTCCTCCTACCTGACTGACCAGCCTCTCATCTTCATCCAGCTCATATCCACTGTGGGAATGCTGCCCAACATTCTGGCCTGGCCTCTCTTCTCTCTATACTTTCTTACTAGGGGAACCTCATGGGCTCCCATATCTCAGTGATATTTCCAACTCTAATCTCTCCCTTGAGCTCTAGGTCTCTATCCCCAACATCTCAGGCTGGATAGCCTACAGGCATCTCAAACTCATCATGTCCAAAACACAGTTAATGACCTTTCCCCTCCAGCCCTCCCCCATCCTCCAAGTCCCCCAGGCTCACAATCTTGGCATCACCTTCAAATTTCCGCTGCCCATCTCCAACGTGTGACCAAATATTTGTGTTTCTTCCTTCCCAGCCTTCACTTCCTTGTCTCTCCCCACGCAGCTTACCTCCCACCCCAAGCCTCAGCACATCCACTCTAATCTATACTTGACTTCCCTGTCTTGGGTATATCTCTACTCCGATCCATCCTCTGCTCCAAGGGACTTTAGGAAAATGTAGCTTGGACCATGTTGTGCCCTGCCCTGTGACCTCCACTCAACAAGCTCCCCTGGTTCTATTTCCTCCAGGATCAAAAATAAAGTTCTCTGTGTTCACAAACTTGACCCTCCACAATGAGGCTCCTTTGTACTTTTCTGGTAGAGGCAGCAAGGTGATCATGGACAAAGCACTGAACCTGGAGTCACAAGTTCAATTTCAGCCTCAAACACTTACTTAGTGTGACTTAGGCATGTTATCTGACCAATGTCTGACTCAGTTTCCTGATCCATAAAATGGGGATGATAATAGTACCTATCTAATAATAGTGCCTACCTCCCAGAGTTGTAAGGAGAAAAAAAGCTATTTGTAAAGCCTTTTCACACTTTAAAGCAATATATTGACGATTAGTATTGATGATTTTCTAGCCTGCTTTCCTCCAGTGACCCTCTAGTCTAGCCACAAGGGTCTAGCTACAGTTCCCCAAATACAGTGCTCCATCTCCGATCTGTCTTTGCACTGGCTGTCCACTGTTGCTGGGATGCTTTGCTTCCTCACCTCATCCTCCCAGCTTCTCTGGAAATGGCAAGAGGCTATTTCCTCTACCCTAGCTACCCTAGTAGGGTACCTTTTGCCTTCCATTATTGCCATTGTATCTTGCCTATATTCTTCTTTGCATCATTTCCCAACTAGACTGGGAGAGACTTGACGGGGGGCCAGCTTTTGCCTTTCTTTGTTTCCCCAGGCTTGGCACAGTGTCAGACATGGAATAGGTGATTGCTAAATACTTACTGCCAGACTCGTTCGAGAGGATATCCTGACTGGAAAGTCAGAAAGTAGGAAGCCAGGACTGCGTTGATGGGTAAGTGAGAAACCTCACTCTCCCTGAAATGGCTCCCACTTACCCCAGAACCATGAATTGGCTCTGACTATCCACAATAGGCAAGCAGTCACAAGCTAGGAACAGTGTCCAAAAGAAGAAATACAAATAATCAACCAACATGTGACAAAAGCAATGTCCCCAAGCCCTACAAACAGCAAAGCAGCCTTGGGGGCAGGGCAAAGAGGCTAAACGATGGAGATAAGGAATGTTACACAGCTTGGGAGGAGACAACCACATTCATATACTCTGGCTGGAGCTGAGAATTAGATGAGGAAAGACACTCAAATCCTTGAGCCAGCTCCCCTACAATTGAGCCTCCTGAAGAGGTCAATGTCAGAAAGAAACACCCTATGCAGAAAATAATATTTCGAGCAGCACTTTTTGGCCACAAAAACCTGGAAACACAGAGGATGCCCATCGATTGTGGAGTGGCTCAGTACATTGAAGGATATATCATGGAATGTTAATGAAATGGAAAATGAGAGGAAATCAGAGGTCGTCTGAACAGATGCAGAGTGAAAACAGCAGAACCAGGGAAGCTACAATAATAGAAGTGAAAGCAACACTAAAAATGACTCCATCTAATTCTGTAAGCTGAGGAAAAGACACATCCCCCCTAAGTGCAAACTCCCTAATAGGTCCCAAGCTCCTGCCCCAGAGCCTCGATGACTGCTGAGAGTTCAGCCTATCTGGCCAGCCTCATGCATCCCACATGGGCATCTGCCTTGAGGAAAGATGACTCAGTTGTCCTAGGGAGTCACTCACACCATTCCTGTGATGTCGCCCTCCTCTGGCTCATTCCTGTCTCCTGTTATGGTATGTACTGCCAAGCATTCAAACTATGTTTCAGAGAGCACAACTCTGATGGGCTGGCCACATTGTTCGAATGCAAAATGTACACTTGCCAAAAAGACTATTTTATGGAGAACTCACATGGGGCAGGTGATCACATGGTGGCCATAAGAAGCGATACAAGGATACTCTCAAGGTCTCTCCCAAGAACTTTGGATTTGACTGTGCAACATGGGAGTCCCTGGCACAGGACCACTCAGCACAGCGTGCCCACATCAGAAAGGGTGCTGTACTCTATGAGCAAAGCAGAATTGAGACAGCACAAAGTAAACATAGGATGCACAGATTTGGAGTATCCATCCCAAATATTCAAATGGACTATCTGTGCCCAACCTGTGGTAAAGCATTCTGAGCTCATATTGGTCTGATCAGCCACAGTCAGACACCCTGAAATTTCACTTTATCATGGTGATGTCATTTTGGTCCTCTTCGAAGATGAAGGACAACCAACTACGGTATGTGTTGTCTCCCCCTAGGGGACAGGGATTGTCTCTCTTTTGTATCTCTAGCCCTAGCCCTCACCACAGCGCTAGGTACCTAGAAGTGCATAATATATACAGAGGAGCTTGGGTCTAGAACTGAAAGCTTAGAAGCTGTCAAGTCCAATCCTAGCATTTTAAATCTGAGAAAACAGAAGGCCCAAGAGGTTAAGTGACTTGCCCATGGTCACACAGCTAGTAAGTGTCTGAGATTGGATTTGAACCCACATCTTTGTGAGTCCAAGTCCAGTGTCCTAGACACAATAAAATGCTACCTTCTTTCTCCATTCATTCCTTTGGAGTCAGAAGACCTTAGTTTCAAACTCGGCCCTGCAATTTGCTACCTCTGTGACCTTGGGTAAATTACTTAGCATCTGGAGGACTTAGTTTCCTCATCTGTAAAATGAAGGGGTTGGCCTACATGAAGGTCCTTTCCAGCTATAAATGTATATTACAGCAATTACAGTGATCCTTCTTGGTCCTGGAGAACAGACGATGAAACATTTTCTTTCTTAGAGTATAGAGGTGGGGGACCACTGATGCAGAACCTTATATATACACTGCCAGACATAATTGCCTTGTTAATTAATTTTGCTTATAATTTTTTTACAAAAGAGAGTATACTGGGAAATTAATTGTGGTATAAAAATAATAAGTATTAAAGAAAACTTGACAAAACATAAAGTAGGCCAGAATGGGGGTTAGATTATAGCTCTTCCTAGAATAGAGCTAGGAAGATTATATAATAATTATATTATGCATATTGTAAGGGATTATAGGATATAATTATAGGATTTATTATCATTATTTTTATTTTTATATATTTGTTGTTATAAATGTTGGGTTTATAGGATATATTCTATAATCCTAGATTATTTTTGTTGTCTAGTCATTTTTCACCTGTATCCACCTCTTTGTGACCCCATTTGATTTACCAAAATAGCTTTTTCAGGGATCCCTCCCCCTCACGATTTCAGCCATCCTTACAAATAATCTACTGTATGACCTTGGGAAAGTCCCTTCCCTTCTCTGACCCCTGAAAGTGAGAGAGTGGAGCTAGTGGTTTCTAACAATCTATCATCCTCTCCCCAGCCCAACTCCAAAACCAAGGACAGAAGCTGCAGGCCAAACAAGAGGCTACCATGCCCCCTTGTGTTAGCTGCGCACATTTCCAGGGCCAATCAATTGCCAAATTTTGTCATTTCTTTTTTTCAACATGTGTCCAAAGTGGGCTCTTTTCTCTCTTCACCCAGCTACCTCCTCACCTCTCACCTGTTTGGCCTTCCCGTCTCCAACCTCTCTCCACATAGCTGTCAAAATGAGTGCGTCAGACCATTTCTCTGCACCCTTCTCTCATCCCACTCTGGCTCCCTAGTCCCTCCAAGATTACACAGACATTGAAAGCTTTTCACAACCTCATCTCAACCTACCTTTGCAGTCTTCTCACGCACTACTGTAATTCAAATAGCCGATCAATCAATTAAACAAACATTTATTAAACACCTACTACTACCTGGCACTGGAGGCCCAAGTACAAAAGATGAGACATTTCCTACCCCCCAAAGAGCTCACCTTTTAATGGGGGTGTGTGAAATGGAACAACAAAGATGTCAAAATAGAAAGAGCACAAATAAAAAGTGAATAAATACAAGTATTCACCAAAGTGAACATATACAAATATATTCAAAATAGCTCAGTCCGAGGCAGTTTGTCAGGGAGTACAATGGCAGTTGCGGGGGATCAGGAAAGGATTCATGCAGGGGGCAGTGTGTGAGTTCTTAAGGAAGAGATAGATTCTATAAGGCAGGGTTAAGGAAGGACAGCATTCTAGGCAGGGGGGGCCAGCCAGTGCAGATATGTTGGCAGGAGATGGAATGACACCTGAGAAGAACAGTGCAGCTGGATCTCAGGGCACAGAACAGGGAGCAGTGTCCAAGATGGCTGGAAGGATAGGTTGAGTCTGAGCAGCAATAGGAAGTAGAGTTGGTTGAGTATGGGAGTCACATGGTCAGTCCTGTGCTTAAGGAAAATCCCTTTGACTGTAGAAGATGGACCAGAATGGGGAGAGACTAGAGGCAGGAAGGCACCTGGCAATTACCAAGCAGTCTTTAGGCCATTACTATCTCCTAGGTATGGAGGATGGTGAAGACTGAGGACAGAGAAGAGGAGGGTCGAGGTGCCCAGAGCCAGGGAATGATGGGAGCTCTTGGCCAGTCATGGTCTTACTTTCTAATTAGGGAAGCAGAATGCCTGGGGGTGATGGTGAGACCCAGTGGGGAAACTCCTTGTGGGAGGCTCAGGTGGATGAAAGAAGGGATTGTGGGGTTTAAGGAAGCTGAGGAACCTCCTCCTATGAGGAGTTTAGGGAGTTTGAGAGAGCAGTTATATGCATATGAAAGTCCCCTAGTGTTAAGAGCAGGAGTTGTGAAGAAGAGGAAGATGGAGAATCTTCTCTGAGAAAGGAGAACGAATAATCCGAGGGTCAGTATGTTCTTGTTGTGGTTGTTAAGGCATGTTGGATCCTTTGTCACCCAACTTGGGGCTTTCTTGGCACAGATACTGGATTGCCATTTCCTTCTCCAGTTCATTTTACAGATGAGAAAACTGAGGCAACAGGGTGGAGTGACTTGTTCAGGGTCACAGAGCTAATGTCTGAGGTCACATTTGAATTCAGGTCTTCCAGCACTCTATCCACTGCAACGTCACCTACTTGCCCCTAGCTGTATACTCTCACCACCATAATTTGGATTGGGTGGAAATTCCTTAAAACCATAGAGCTGTTACATTTCTATAGTCACTCAAGAAGGAGAAACAGAAGAAAGTAAGAAGACAAGCCTGAAGAAGAGAGAATTCCTGGTCTGTCCTTGATAAATTCGGGACTGTCTTTCATGAAGCAGACTGGTCGATTCACTGCTCTTCACCCATGATGTTCCATCTCCTGGTAGACACTGGAGGCAGGATTTTGACCCAGATCCTACGTCTCCCACTCCAGCATGGAGTTCTGACGTTCTGGGATTCTAATCAAAACTTCCTCAGTGGAACAGGCTGCCTCTGGAGGCAGTGAGTTCTGTCTCCAGCCGGACCCTACACAGCCACTTTGGGAGACGCAGGAGAGGCTTTTCCTCCTCAGATCTCTGCTAACCTAGCTGCCTTCTGAGATTCCTTCCAACTCAGAGGTTCTGGGAAGTAAATAAACACTTAGCCATTCTCTGCCCCTGCCCCCAATTACGGGGCTGTGAATCATTTCCTGGGCCTATTTGTTCAGTCTGGAGCCATCTTGGGCCCTCGGTGAACACTCCTGGTGAGCTAACAATAACCCTCATTGACCCCAGCGCTTGTGAGCAGCTTCTAGCTCAGAGAAAGTCCCATGGGAAGTCCCCAAATGTTAATCCTTTCTTTTCCCATTCTTTGGTCAGTTAGCAATGCTCTTTACTAATCTCTCCTATTCCCTGAGACCCTGTGAGATAGCTCCAAAGAACAAAAGCCAAGGCTCTGTATTTAGGAAAGTTCATTTGGAAGAAGGGGCCCCCCAGGGGGATGAGGAAAATAACCTCCAGCTAAGAAAATCAAGAAAGTAGGACCCAGCAGAGCCAGACTACAAGGAGACAGAGCCAGACAGGAGATGGGGGGATGGACCCAGACATGCTATGGGGGGATGGACCTGGACAGGAGATGGGGGGATGGACCCAGACAGGAGATGGAGGATGGACCCAGACAGGAGATGGGGGGGATGGACCCAGACAGGAGATGGGGGGATGGACCCAGACAGGAGATGGAGGATGGACCCAGACAGGAGATGGGGGGATGGACCCAGACATGCTATAGGGGGATGGACCCGGACAGAAGATGGGGGGATGGACCCAGCCAGGAGATGGAGGATGGACCCAGACAGGAGATGGGAGGGATGGACCCAGACAGGAGATGGGGGGATGGACCCAGACAGGAAATGGAGGATGGACCCGGACAGGAGATGGGGGGATGGACCCAGACATGCTATGTGGGGGATGGACCTGGACAGGAGATGGGGGGATGGACCCGGACAGGAGATGGAGGATGGACCCAGACAGGAGATGGGGGGGATGGACCCAGACAGGAGATGGGGAGATGGACCCAGACAGGAGATGGGAGGATGGACCCGGACAGGAGATGGGGGGATGGACCCAGACATGCTATGGGGGGATGGACCCGGACAGGAGATGCAGGATGGACCCGGACAGGAGATGGGGGGATGGACCCAGATATGCTATGTGGGGGATGGACCCGGACAGGAGATGGGGGAGATGGACCCAGGCAGGAGATGGGAGGATAGACCCAGACAGGAGATGGGGGGATGGACCCAGACATGCTATGGCGGGATGGACCTGGACAGGAGATGGGGGGATGGACCCAGACAGGAGATGCAGGATGGACCCAGACAAGAGATGGGGGGATGCATTAAGACAAGCTACAGGGAGACATAAAGGTCAAAGCCTGTTGAGAAAAGGCCTTGAAAAGTCCTGAAGCCCAAGAGTAGGCAAATCCAGCAGGAGTTTTTCAAGTCTCTCTCAGACAAACACACAGAGAGAATAACAACAGTCACAGAAATCACATTTGCCACATTTCTGGGCACTTTAAGGCAATTTCCTCACAACAATCCTCTGAGCCATGTGGTACAAGGAGTATTATTCCCACTTTACAGATGAACAAACTGTGGCTCAGAGAGGGACAGAGTGACTTGCCAATGTCAGATATGCCTCCCAACCACAAGGCCATGGCTTTTTCCAGACTCCAGAAACTATAGGAGGGGGATTCGGAGATCTAAGTCAACATATCAGTTCTATTGGAAAGAGGGCTTCTAGTGTGGGACCTCTCCCCACAAAGCCACCACTCCACCCCCCATCACACATACACAGAGGGTCCTTGTTCATACCTTACAACCTTTTTCAAGTCTACCTGAGGCTCAGTAACTTTCCCAGGGTTATGAGTGTCAGAGGTGGGATTCAAACCCAAGTCTCCCTGCCTCCTGGACCAATGCTCTATCATGTTGAGACCACATTTGGTCACCTGAGCAGTACTCGTGTATAAAATGCAAGCTGGTGACCACAGCCCCTGAATGGATATTTATTTATGGAACATCTAACTGAAGGGCTATAAGGACAATATTTCTCTGCTCATACCTGCAAAGGGCTCAGGAGGGTAATGCTGGACCAGGCTAAGACCTTTTAAAGGCTGGTTGGTAAGTTTGAACATGGTTCCGGGGGCCCTGAGAGAGGGAGGAACAGTTGCCTGGCCCCAGCCTCTTGGGAATGGTTCCTGATGGTGAAAGAGGAGGAGAGGCTTTGTCTATGACTGGAAACTGTGGCTCTGGATATGGCTGGACCTTTTATCGGGCAGGAGAGATAGGCTTCAGGCCAAAGCCACAGCTCAGAGAGGCTTAGAGGCTTTTTCTACTGAGGTCACTTGGAATGAGGGCAGGCAGGGAGAAGCAGAGAGGAAAGGCTGGCCCTGAGGATGGAGGGTCTCAATGGGGCTGCTCCTGTCAGGGCCCTCAGTCCTCCTCCAGTCTCCCCTAAAACTCTCATGTTGCATCCTCCCTTCCCCCAAAGGGAAATCTTTACATTTAAGCCAAAGAAACTTGGAATTGCCCTATTCTGGCCTCTTAAAGAGCCAGGGGAACAGTGATTTCCTAAGCTGCTGTGTCCCCAAACTTGAAGAGGACAAGCTGGATGATGTCATAGGTAGAGTACTGGATTAGAAGTCAGAAGAGTTGGCTTCTATCCTCTCCTCTGTGAAATTCAGTTTTCTTTCCTGAAAAGTAGGAGTGCTGACCTAGATGCTAACAGGGCTGACATGTTACAATGTGATGGTCTGTGATAATTTAGTACATGAGAGATACATAAGCTAGTGTGGTGGGTTCAAATGCAGCCTCTGAAACGTGCTAGCTGTGTAACTTTGTCACTCCATGCACCATAGTGATTGCTGATCTACATTGGAGAGGTCTCTTTCCACACTAGGAGTTCCTTACATCAATAAAATCAAAGGTCTGGACCCCACCCTTCCCCCAATAAAAAAATGAGTACAATACAAATGGTACACACCCACCCTTACCAAGTAGAACACGATAATTTAATGCCAGGAAAACAATCCAATATATGAAGTCATATCAGGAAGAGACAAAATAAAGCTCTGAAGAATACATGATTCTTAGGAAAGCATCAAGGAGGGCAGCCATGATGGTGAGAGGCTGACAGGCTGAAGGAACATGGGATGTTTAGCCTCCAGTAGCTAAAGAGCAGTCATGTGACTTGTAATGCTTGGCCCCAGAGAGTTGGGGGACAAAGAGGCTGACTTAGGCTCCACATCAGGAGATACTTCCTCACAATCACCAAGCTGTCCCCGAGTGACAAGAGCTTCCAACAGAAGCTGGATGATCACTTGTTGGGGATGGCGATTCCCCAAAGAGATTAATTCTCTTAATATGATCAAAACCACAGGCTAACATATGTATACAAGAGAGAAACACTAGCAGCATTCTCAGAAGTCTTAGTAATCAATGATGGAAAAGAAATTGGTTTTGGCAATGGTGGAGTTAAATAACTATTTGTAAATGGCATACCTACATTCTTAGAAGACCCAAGAAGGTCAATAACAAAAAATTAATGGAGGCAACACATGTCCATGAGGAGGGATCTGCATTCCATCCATACATAAGGAAACAATTAGATGAAGATGAGACTAATCAAGATTGACTTCCAGAAGGAGATGAATCTTGAAGTTCCTTAGACAAGAATTAATGGAGAGAAAAGGCAGAAGGATGTTTCACTGTTCTCCAGGACCTTAAATATTACTGGGGTATGGCTGGGAGACAACATGCAGATGGGACAATATAAAATATACACAAAGTCTAGAAAGTGAGAAAGGAGGTCATTCCCAGATGGGCAGACCAAGGAAAGGCTTCAGGTATAGAGTGGCGCTCTGAGGAAGTTAGGGATTTGAAGCTTGGAATTGAGGAAGTAGAATATTCCAGGCATGGAGAGAGGAAATGGAAGAAGAAATAAGGCAGTTTAGCTGAATGTGAAATCAGCCTGAAAAGATGGGGTGGTACCAATTGTGAAGGCCTTTCCAAATCAAACAGGGGAGTTTCTTTTTGTTCCTAGAGGCAATAGGGAGCCACTGGCACTTCTTGAGCAGAAGGGTCATAAGACAAGATCTATGGTTAAGAAAGATCACTCTCTCTGTTTGGAGGATAGATTGGAGAGGGGAAAGAGTGGAGGCAAGGAGGCAATAAGGAGGCTAGAACCATCTAGGGAATGATGGGAATGGCCTAAACTATCGAGATGGCTGTGGGAGTGGAGAGCTCGGGAATTAGGGCTGCTTGGTGACTGATTGGATGGGAGAGGTGGGGTAGAGAGAGACAGAGACAGAGACAGTTAGATATTGCACAGTTCAAGGAAGGTGAGGCCAGAGAAGACATCTCTAGGCTGGGTGATTTTGATCAGTGGTGAGAAAGCACTTTCAGTGGGGATGGTAGTGGTCAGGGCAAAAGCCAAATCAGGAGGCTGGCAGCACTGAGCCTCTGGGAAACTGGCCAGTACTTTTTAATACCTCCCCAAATTCCTGCTCATGGTTTTGAATCAGTGTCAGTGATGTTGCAGGACTGAGTCATGGATATGCCAGCCCAGCTGAATTAAGGTTGATGATGGTGAGGCACATGGTGGGCAGGAGCAGGGGTAAGGCATGTCCCCACAGAGATGTTTAACTGAAAAGGAAGATGGGCCTGCTATCCATACAACAGCAAGATAACTAGAGGAATCCAATTCATTTCAACAAGTATAAAAAGATTGCAAAGTCTGGATTTGAACTAGCAGCCTTGGACTCCCAAACCTTCACTGTCTCCACCACCCTTTCGGGATGGGCACCCCTTTCTCGTTCTTGGTTGAGGACTGAGGGAAAGTTTATCTTCTCCCACAGGGAGACTGTTCTTGTTGATGGGACCATGGCTGCCAGGCATCAGCCTGCCTGCTCACAACCAAGTGCATCAGGGCCAGGATTTCTAAGTGTGATGTCCCCACAGATCTGGAAGATCAGGCTCACCGACATAAACACCGGGCTTCCTGGTCTTCTTGCATAGGATGAAAAAAATCTGAAAATGCTGAAGAGTTTGAGAAAATGAACTGTGGTGAAGTCACAGGCTCCAAAATCCATCCACAAAAATCCAGCGGCAAAGAGACTGGCTCCGAGAAATTGTGGGCATTTTGAATGGGATTGCTCTTTGACAGCAATAATAGCAACCAGAGGAATTGATCCAAGGAGCAAATGCCCTCGATTTCTCAGAGCCAATCTACCACACAGGGCTTGGGGAAAGACAATTACAAAAATACTTCTTGAAGAAATCAAGGAAGGAGAACAAGGCTCTGCCGGGACAGAAACGAAACGCCCAAAACCAGTCCCAAACCCACATTCCTGTCCTTTGCCTGCCTAACAGTGATGCTTCCCTTTCCCAGGATTCCATGGTGGGTAGCCCTGGGGCAGGAGGCTATGTGGTGCTTGGAAATAAGGGCCCCAGGGTCAAGTTCCAGCCCTGCCATTTTGGACAGGTCTCAACCATTGGGAGTCTCCACTTTCCCCTTAGGGGACCAATATGCAATCCCTATATCAAGCTGCTGTTGGGGGGAAAGCATGATTGTAGATTTAGAACTGGGAGGGCTCTAGGGGCCTTTGCCCTAATTTTATGACCTAGAGGGGGAAGAGACTTGGCCAACAGCTCACCAGAGCAGTAAGTGGCAGAGGCAGGATTCCAACCCAGGTCTTCTGACTCCAGGTCCAGCACTTCTACCACTGAGCCAGGCCAACCTCCAAGTATCTGAGTATTTCCTACCTCTCTTCAAATCCTGGATGTTAAAAGCTGGGCTTTCCTTCCCAGGCACAAGTGGGCCTGGCAACTGCTGCAGGGAATCCACAGTGGCCAAGTCACCCTGGCAGAGCTGCCTTTCCCCACACAGCTCAAAGATTCCCTCCTAAACTTTCCAGGTAGTGTTTGGCAACCAGGTCATTCAATGAGGCCCAGAGCTGAGCCACGATCCACTTAGGATCAGAGCATCTCAGGGCAGGGTGGAGCTTCTGAAGGAATCCAGCCACACTTATAGCCAATGCAGGACCCCCTCCAACACCTGGTATAGTGGAAAGGGTGCCAGACCTGGAATCAAAGGGCTCAGCTCTCCTACTTCCTACCTAGGTAATGTTAGCTTAGTCACTCCTCTGGGCCTCGATTTCCTCAGTTACAAAATGGAGTGATGAATTGGTCCAGCTGTTTTGGAAAACAATTTAGAAACATGCAAGGAAAAATCTCCCAACTGCTTCTTTGGTCCAAGGAGATCAAGGATAGAGGGGAAAGTTTCCATTTATACAAAATATTTATCACAGAACTTTGATGTCAGCAAAGGACTAGAAATAACTTGGGTGACCATTGTTTGGAGAATGGCTGAGTGAATCACAATATGTGGATGTGATTCCATATTCTTATACAATAGGAAATGGTGACTATGAAGAATTCAGAGAAATATGGAAAGATTTGTATGAATTGATGCAGAGCAAAGAAAGCAGCCCCAGTAGAACAATATCCACAAGGACTACAATGGCATAAAGTGAAAACAATAACAGAAGACAAACTCAGAATTGCCATGATCAATTTTGGTCCTGGAGATGCTAACAAGCACTTGGTGGGGAGGAGGTAGACTACAGGCTTCAAACACGTCAGGTGCTGTCCAATGCAGTCCTACTATCAGTTTGGTGTTTGTTGTTAACATGGGAAGGTTCTGGGGCAGTGGAGTTCTGGACATTAATAGGTCAGTGAGGAAGATCTGCATGGATCCCTGTAGGATACAGGTCACTTGGTAGAGTTGAGGCCTGGTAGCTCCAATGTAGACTCTCCTATGATGAAGATAACTGGGCCACCTGCAGAATCCTATAAAACCCCTCAACCCACTCACCCATCATGACAGTGGAGCTCCCTTCCCCTCTGCCACCTCTTACCTTTTGCTCCTGTAAGGGAGATGCCAGTCAACTCCTCCGAGGTTTGCCACTTTTGCCATCACTGGGACTTACCAGATCCCCCCACATTACTCCCCTTAGGTACTATCTCTTCCCATTGAAAGAATATAAACTGCTTAGGGGCATTAGCATTTCACACAGTCCTTGTCATATATTCAGTGCCTTGTGCTTTCTTTTCAAATTTCTCAAAATCTATTGGATTCTCAAAGAATCTCCAAACTACCCTTCACTTAACAGCAAGAGCTTAGAGACCTGAATTGGGTAGTTTTCCTTAAAGGATTTGCTGGTAATTCAATCCAATTAAGCTCCAACATTCATTCATTCAAGAAACATTGATTAAGTGCCTACCATGTGCCAAGCGCTGGGATACAAAAAAGGGCAAAAGACAGTTCCTGACCTTGAGGAGCTCCCAACGTAATGAAGAGCCTCCAACTATTCGAGGAATTGAGGATACAAAGCTAAGCCCCATGTAACCATATGGTGATCTGATAGTCAATCAGAAAGCTTGTTCTCTTCCCCAGGGGGAGCAGAGGAAATGGGAGCCACAGATAGGTTGGCATTTCTTTCTTGGCATCTCTCCAGCTCTCATAGGTGGAGATACATAGTCCATAGCTACCGACTCATTGGCATTTGGGTTCTCTATGTGATTTTGCTAGGCTGGAGACTGTCACCTGTTCGCTTCTCATCATTTTATCAAGGATACATGTCATCCAGATGAGAACAAAGGTCTCCTAAGGGCGCTGGCTAGTGATGCCCAGTGGAGTGCTGCTCTTTGGGAGGCTAGCAGGATTTCTGACCCCTCTTGTTTAGCCCCAAGTGAGACTGCTTCACCTGACCTGGCTACTCTGCCATCTTCACTTACTTTAACACCATTTTCACTCACATAGGAAGGGGAAAAGGAGGCAAAGGTAACAAGCACCTACTATGTGCAAAGCACTTTACAAATATGAACTCACTTGATCCTCCATGAAAACACTAAGAGGGAGGTGCTATTATTATCATCCCCATTTTCCAGTTGAAGAAACTGAGGCAGACATAAAGGACTTGATCAGGGTCATACAACTAGTGAGTGTCTGAGACCCAGTTTGAACTCAGGTCTTCCTGACTCCAGGCTTAAAGCTATAGCCACTGAAGTACCACTTAGCTGCATCTCTGGGTGCTCCCTACCTAGCAATTATAATCTACTTGAGGGTAAGAGTTATCTCATTTTTGTCTCAGTATCATCAGAGAATACACAGTGCCTAGTACACAGTAAGTGATTAATAAATGTTTGCAGAATTTAACTAAACTGACCTCTAGCTCTGCCCTCCTTGAGTCTTCATTCCCTTCCTCCTCTGTAAAAGGAGAGTGATTACCTCCCTGATCGATCACTATGTTCCCTTTGGCCAAGTGCGCTCACTCTGCAGATGGACAAAGTCTAAGGCTTCTGCCTTAACCCAGGCCCTCCCCATGAGCCTCGGTCTCCTTTTTCCTGCTCTCTGCAGACACTGAGGGAAACCCAATGCTCCTTGGAGCTTCCCTCCCCCCCATCTCTCTCTCTGTTTCTCTCTGTCTCTGTCTCTATCCCTTTCTCTGTCTGTCTCTGTCTCTCTATCTGTCTCTCCCTTTCTCCCTCTCTCCTTCTCTCTCTCCCTCCTTTCTCTCTCCTCTCCTTCTCTGTTCTTCCTCTCTCAGTTCCTCTTCTCTCTTCTTTGTCTGTCCCTGTTTCCATCTGTTTCTGCGTATCTGTCCATTTCTACCTCTGCCCCCTATTCCCATCAGACTGACCTGTGTTAGCAGAAGCACCCACATTTCACTAGGTAAGTCTGAAGCCACGCGGGACCGAGGACATGAAGGGCCCAAACACAGCCGTTGCCACCTACCTAGTCATCCCAGCACTGTGCCCAGATGTTCACCGTGTTTGTTGCTCACCAACCGAAGGAAGGGCAGCTGGGGCTCTGGACAACTGTGGAGCTCCTGGTCCCCAGGAGGAGGGAAGGTCCAGACGGAGAGAGCAGAGAGAAGGCAGCAGGCCCAGAGCTAACCCCTTCTTTTTTTCCTTCCTAAACTCAATCCAGATTTGCCTTCTGAAGCCTGCCTGAAACTGGTCGCCCCCCCTCCTCACCCCCCATCCGGGCTCGTCCTTTCTTAAAGCTATAGTCTCCACTTTAGGGGATAAAAAGCAAACTTCCAGGGCTTACAGGAAGTGATCCCCAGGCCAAAAGACTGGCCTGGCTTACTAGGCTGTATGCCTGACCACCTGTTTGGACCATCCCAGAAGCTCCACCTGAGGGAAAGGGAGGGAGGGGCGTGGAAGCCCAGGGAAGTCAGAGACCTGCTTCCTGGCAGCTCCCATGCTTTCACTCTAGTGAGTAGCAGTGAGGGCAGAGGCCACACTCTTAGATGGGAGGACTGATAGTGGCTGAGTCTCACCTGGGCCAGCCCCCTCATGTTATAGAGGGGGGACCCTGAGGTCCAGTCAGGATCATATAGCCAGGAAGTTATGCAGCGGGGACTTGACTCCAGGTGCCAGGCTCTTTTCACTTTCCCCATCATCCTCACTGTTCCAGCCCTAACATTGGCCCACACTGGGAATCCTTTCTGACTATGCCCCCAAATTTCTGCTTGAACCAGTAGCTGCATGTGCTGAGGTACTGTGGCATGGCAGCATCGGGGGTCAACTGCAGGGAACAAGATGGCCCTTCTGGGATAAGGTCTTCACTTCAAAACTCACCAGCATTCTGCTGACTCAGACCTCCCTGGGCCTCCTCTCCCCTCTGTTAGGGCTGGAGAGCTGAGTGCCAAACTCTTCCCAGTACCTTCCTTTGTTGTTGGCATCTGCTGCCCTGCCTGGTGCCAACTCCATGAAACAAGATGCCCCACACAGGGTACCCCTGGTGCCCCCTTTTGTGTGTTGTCTTTTACTTTAGGTTGCAAGCTCCTTGAAGGTAGGGACTGTCTTTCCTTTTATTAATTGTATCCCCAGTGTGTACCATAGTGCCTGGCACATAGTAGGCCCTTATTCAATGTTTATTGGATTGGATTGTAATGAGAAATGATGTGGGAGGGGTAGGGTTCTAGGTATTTCAGTGCATTGATTTGAGTATACAAGCACCTAAGCGTGTGTGTGTGTGTGTGTGTGTGTGTGTGTGTGTGTGTGTGTGTGTGTTCACACTTCGAGACTCGGGAAATTTATCCCATTCCATTTCTTGAACACCATGATTATTCACATCCTGTGCTGCTGCCTCACTGTATCATGGAGGTGACCAAAGGGATATGCTAGCAGAACAGGGGCTCAGAGATTCCAGTGACAATGGCCAGTTGGTTGAAGGTGACTCACGAAGCTGCCTCATGTCTCTCCCCTTTCCGATTCCTGCTCTCCTTTGCTACTCGTAAGGAATGGGTCTGACCAGGTCACTTTTCTGCTCAACAAGCTCCAGTGGCTCTCTACTGTCTCTAGGCTTAAATACAAAGCTCTGGCTCTCCTTCACACACTCTATACTCCAGGCAAACCAGTCTTTCTCTCTCCTCCAATGCTTTGGCACCCATGCCAGGGGCACCTCCCACCCCTAACTTACTTTGCATATGCTTTGAATCCATTTTATATTTGCAAATCAGAGGAGGAGGGAGGGCATTCCAGGCTTGGGTCCAGCCTGAGAAAATCAAGGAAATCGTGTTAAAATGAACAAGCTCTACACTTCTGGGGATGTACTTGGAATGAATAATATTGCCAGAAGGTCCCTAAAGAACGCAGAGACCTTAGGGGCCCCAGGTGAGATCAAAGGGACAATAGGGCAGCCTTGTCTACTAAGAAAGTCTGTGAAGGTGAGGAGACTCACAGACCAGAAAAGGGAAGCCAGGTGGTGAGAGCATTGAGGGCCAGATCAGTGGAAGGGCAGTACTAGGCACCCAGCAAAGGGGAGGGAATGGATGTCGAATTTGAGAGTGAGATCACAAGTCTGACACCGAGGTATGCCAATGCGAGCCATGCCACGATACTAACCCACACTATTATCGTACTAGCTGGCACTTAGACATCATTTTAAGGTTTGCAAAGCACTTTCCAATTATTACCACGTTTGATCCTCACAACAATTCTATCAGATTAAGAAACTGAGGCAAACAGGTTTAGTGACTTTCCCAGAGTCACACAGCTATAATAATATATAACAAGTGTCTGGGACCAGATTCCAAATCTTCTACAGATCTAAAAATCTGCTGGCTCTCTCTGGGCCAACATCGGAGTAGTAAGAAATTTCTGGTGCAGTTTAAGGCTAATTCCATGCTTCCAAAGGTGAGGAGAGTGCATTCTGGGGCCTGGGTCAGACCAGTGAGGAGGAACTGGCTGCCAAAGAGAAAATGGTGCCAGCTTTGGGAGGGAGTGACCATTCCATCCTTGAATCTGTAGGTGGTAAGGTAAGAACATCTGAGCAGGCAGAATCTGCCATGTAGAGGGGCAGGAGATTTCAGAGTCCACAGGGAGGAAAGGGGGAAGCTGTCAGGCTAAAATTTTTTAGGGAAAGGCTATCCAGGAGGATGGACTGCTCTCAGTCACACAAATCTGATAACACAGACACAAAGGATTCTGATCCTTCCTCCCCCCTCCTTCTTTTCCTTCCTTCCTCTCTCCTTTCCTTTTTTCCTCCCTTCCTTCTCTTCCTCCCTCCATTTCTTCCTTCCTTCCTCCCTTTCTTCTTTCCTTCCTTCCTTTCTTTCCTCCCTCCTTCACCCATCTTCCCTCTCTGCAAGTATCTACTGATGGCCTATTGTGTAGCCACTCCTGTGGTAGGCACCACAAAGGGTACCTAGGCTAGGAAGTAGGAGATACAGATTTTGCCCTCCTGCCAGGGTCTCATGGTCCAGCTGGGAACACAAGACTTACACAAAGAAATAATCCGCAGCATTTAATCAAGTGCAGTCTCCATGGTGCAGAGTAAATGTTGGAGGAGCTCCCCAGACGCCGTCCCTGAGCACTGAGGCTGAGCAACCAGACCCAAAAGGACCACAAGAGGGCCTCGAAGCTGGTCATTAGAAATGGAAACCCCAGGAAGCCAGGCCTCAGTGGCTTGGGACCCAGGCCAGAGGGCACAGAGACGCAAGACCAGATGCCTGGAGAGATTAAATTCTGCTTGTTCAGCCAAGACAGCCCCACCAGAGGGGCTAAGTGACTCACTGCAGATTATACTTCTGGTATACAGAATGCTAGAGCTGAAAGGTATGTATTGACTTCAGTTTTTAAGCCATTCCCATGTTCCAGGCACTGTGCTGGGCCTGAGGATACAAACACTAAAGGGCAAGAGTCCCTGACCTTCAGACGCATTACATTGCAGGGTGTAAAGGGATGGGGTGGTGGTATAACATGTACCCACTGGGGAGGGGGAGGGAGTTTCCAAGGAATAACCCACTATACAGATAAAATCAAAGGGTCATGCCAAAAAAGGGCAAAGAAAATATTTGTTTAACTCCTTCATTTTCTACAGGAGAAAACAGACCCAGAGAGGGGAAGGAACTTGTCCAAGGCCATGCAGCTGGACTCCAAATCCATGTTGCCTCACAAAACTTCTCATTTTACAGAGTAGGAAACTGAGGTGGGGTGGGGGTGTCCAAGGTCACCCAGCAAGTTAGGAGCTAAGCCAGTCTAAAACCTGTCTTCTGCCCCCTCCCATTACAGGAGTCCCCTGGCTGAGAGCTCAGTGGAAGCAGCCCATGAGGTGGGCAGGCAGTGTAGACCAATGGTTTGGGGTCTTGTCTGCATCACAAGCTGGAGTCCATTTATGAGCTCCAAACAGGTCAATGGCATCCCCCGGTCCTGGCAGGGTTCCCCTCAAATGGCAAACTCATTCGTTTGCAGGGTGTGGTCTCTTCTGGGCAGGGTCTGTCCACCCTGAATGCCTCCAAGGTAGCAAGTGCCGGCGTGCTAGGAGGCAGCCAGAGCTTTTCTCTTGGCCTGGAGCTCCCCCTGTTGGACTTGTATGGCAGAGCCCAGAGGCCAAAGAGAGTTAATCTCCCCAACTCTGACCACCTTTTCGGCCCCAAGTTAGTGTTCAAAGATCCAAGGACAAGAAGTCCTGAGCTGCTCTGATTCTATTTCAGATTTAGATTATACCCAAGCCCAGAGAAGGGAGAGAAGGAAACTTGTGGTCAAGCACCTTCCCCTCACCCACCTGGAGAAGGACAGGACCTGGGGGTAGAGCCCTGGTCCATTGTGCCACAACAGGGACAGGACCAAGAGGTCAAGTGGGGCCTGGGGGTTGTGTTAGAAGTCAGCTCAGAGTCCCTTGTCAGATGTCCAGTGTGAGCACTGGGCAAACACTACAAAGCACGTTGGGATTTACTATCTTGTTGATTGTCTAGACTTAAGAATGTGATGAAGAAAATGCTAAAAATGCAGATTACACTCAAAACATGGCTCATATATTGGGCATATTGGTAAATATTTATCAGCACACCCCTGAATGGAAGCATGTCATCACTCCCTCCACCCAATGTGTTTGTCCTGAGACCTTTGTCCACCCTGCTTGTTACAGCTCTCTAGCCAGGATGGTTCCAACTAGGACATAGTGGAGAGGAGGGAAAGTCATGGGAATCAGGGTGCAAAAGGAGATCAGGGTAACAGGAATTACACACTGGCTCCACAAAGGCACACCACGTACCCTGCTCCACAAAAGCACGAAAGAGGCCCCACCACATGGTTATGATTCTGGAGCACGGAATATAGGAGATTATCATTATAGGTTTAGAGCAAATTGTAAATAGTCTGGCTTTAAAGACCCACAAGATTTAAGGCTACAAGAGATCTTCAAGGTCCCTTAACCCAAGTCATTACAGATGTGGGGGCTAAAGGGACTTGCCTGATTATTAAATAGCAGAGCTAGGGCTTGAACCTGGGGCTTCCTAGGCCAGTATCCTACACAAAGCATTACTTCTGCCTACAAATCTATTCCTTGTTGTATGGCAGAACCCTTGCCTCTGCTTCATGCCCTGTTATCTTAGGTTGTCCACAAGGGAACTGATAGCATCTTAGATGAGAGCTAGACAGAGCAAAGTCTGGATGATCCCAGATGCCAGCTCACTCTCCTTCCTTCCTCAATGAGGTCAGGTCCTGGCTCTCCACCACAATTCCTTCCCTCATTCTAGGGGATGTCAAAATACGTTGATCCTCCCTCCACCCACCTCAGCTGCCCACGGAGATATTTATACCATCGACCTCCCCATCATTCATCCACATGCCACTTCCATGGTGGCAGTTCCTTTATGTGACCATAATCTTTTTCATTCTGCCCTCCCTAATTTACCTGTGACCTCCAATACTCTCAATTCTCTCCAAGGGCATCACTTCTGTCCCAGCTACACTCTCTTCCCTTCCTCGTCATGACTCTTTGGTGAACCAAGATACAAAGAAAGACCAGAAAAAAGGTCTCCAGCCTCAGGGAACTTGCAGTCTAGTGGGGAAGACAACGTGCAAACAACTGTGTACAAACAAGATGGACACAGGATAATTTGGAGAGACTCTTCAAGGGCTGGCACTAAGCTTAAGGAGAGCCTGGACTACTGCCAATGCAGTTTACTGAATAAGAGGGTGATATGGTCAGATAGGCCTGGAGGAAGATCATTTTGGTGGCTGAACAGAGGATGAACTGGAGTGGGGAGAGACTTGTGGTGGGCAGCCCCACAATCATGCTATTGCAGTAGTTCCAGTATAAGGTGATAAGGGTCCAGACTGGGGAGGTGGCAGTGTGAGAGGAGAGAAGGGGGCATATTTAAGAGATATTGTGAAGACCAAAACAACAGGACTTGGCAACAGATTAGATGGGGGTAGTGAGAGATAGTGAGGAGTCAAGGATGACTCTTAGGTTGTAAGCCAGGGGGACTGTGGGATGGTGGTAAGAGGGAAGTGACTTGAAAGTAAGAGGGAATTTGGAAAGAGAGGAGGGCATAGGGGAAAGATACTGAGTTTGGTTTAGGAAATGTTCAGTTAAAGACATCAAAGGGAGACATGGTTCAAGATATCTAAATGGAAGCTAAAGATGCCAAACTGAATGATCAGAGCGAAGTTGGGGGAAGGAGAAGTAGGTCTGAGATTCATCTCCACAGAGTGAATAATAGAGTCCACGAGAGCTGAGATCACCGAGTGAAATTGTATAGCCAAAGAAGAGAAGATGGCCCAGGACAGAGCCCTAGGGGGCACTGAGGGGGCACCCAGGGGTAGCAGGCATGACCTGGCTGAAAAGTTGGCAGAAAGGGAGAAGGGGAACAAGGAAGGAGAAGTAGTATGAAAACCTAGAGAAAAGAGAGCATTCTGGAATCAACAGTGTGGCTGGAAGGCTGGCTGCACAGAGGCCAAGGAGGAGGAGGAGGAGTGGGAGAAGGTCCTTTGATCTGGCAGCGACCAGAGCATTGGGGACTTTGGAGAGAGAGGTTTCAGTCTTGTTTCTGTCTTCAAACTATCTCTTGAATATGCCCCTTTCTCTCCTGTAGCCTGGCCCACTGCAGCAGCCGCTGAGAGGACTGTCTGCCACAAGTCTCTCCCCACTGCAGGTCATCTTCCATTCAGCTACCAAAACGATCTTCCAAAAGTTCAGGTCTGACCTTGTCACCCCCTTCTCAGGAAACTCCAGTGGCTCCCTATCACTTCCAGAATCAAGTCTGAAGTCCTTGGTTTGGCTTTAAAAAGTCCTGCACAACCTGACCCCTTCCTATCTGTCCAGTCTTTAAAAAACATCAAATCAGCTTAGAGTTTTCATTAACCACCACTTTTTCCTCTTTTTTATTATAGAAGAGCTTAACAAACATTAACATTTCAATATATAAAGAACAGAAAAAGTGTTGGAGATTAAACTATGAATCATCCTTAGTCTAGATTTAAGTGTATGTTACATTTAACAGTAGAACAGTAAAGCAGCGAGGCTTCCTCCCTTGTCTGGGAACCCTGAGGAACTTCCTACAGGTTCTCTTATGTATTCTGGAACTACTTCTTGGATGCCCTTTCCTCTCTCTCTTTCTCTCTCTCTCTTCTTCTTTTTACACCCTTACGCTTGATAACCAACTCAGCACTTGCACCAGCATCAGCGGCATCAGCAGCATCAGCGGCATCAGCAACGGCAACAGCAACGGCATCAGCAACAGCAACGGCATCACCAGCGGCAACACCAGCGGCATCAGCGGCATCAGTGGCAACAGCAACAGCATCAGCAACAGCAACGGCATCACCAGCGGCATCAGCGGCATCAGTGGCAACAGCAACAGCATCAGCAACAGCAACGGCATCACCAGCGGCATCAGCGGCATCAGTGGTAACAACAAAGGCATCACCAGCGGCATCACCAGCAGCATCACCGGCATCAGTGGCAACAGCAACGGCATCAGCAACAGCAATGGCATCAGCAACGGCATCATCAGCGGCATCAGCAACAGCATCAGCAACGGCATCACCAGCAGCAGCAGCAGCAGCAGCACCAGCAGCAGCACCAGCAGCAGCAGCAGCACCACCAGCACCTGCAGCAGCAGCAGCACCAGCAGCAGCCAAGTAACAGTAGCAACAATGGTACCTGAAGCAACAGCATCTGAAGCAGCAGCAGCAGCAGCAGCAGCAGCAGCAGCAGCATCGGCGACGGCGGTAGCAGCAGCATCTGAAGTAGCAGCATCGGCGACGGCAGCAGCAGCAGCAGCAGCAGCAGCAGCAGCATCGGAAGCGGCAGTGGTAGCAGCCCTCCCTCCCTTGTAATAAATAAGTACAATTGAGGGACACAAGTCACCATGTGGGCTCTGACTGAGTTCTTGTGTTCTGTGCACACTGCCCATGGTCCCTTCATCGTCAGTCTTCAGAGGTCCCCGTGGGTCATGCCACTGATTGGAGGCAGGAAGGCCTTCAAGGTCATTTCCTCTCCATGACCTCACCAATGAACTTAACCTTTACACCCCTTGTGTACTCCAGGATCCAGGACAGTGACCCCATGGTTCTTGTACCCAACATTCCCTCTCTCCTTGTACCTTTCTGACTCCTTCATCCTCACTCTTTAAGATTCAGTTGAAATCCCCACTCTTCTTTCCTGCTGTTCCCCATCCTTGCATGCTCTAGCTAGGGCCTCCCCTCTGACATTACTGATCTCCCCGTCTAAGTTACTGCTGCTAGAGAAGGAACTGCCTACAAGCTTCTCTGACTCATGCTTCCTTACTGTCTTGGCCACTCACTTGTACCTTTTTCTTCTATCTCCACAGTCAGGGAGTTAGAGTGGAATCTTGGCACTTTTTATGACCTGCATGACCTTAGGTAAGTCCTTTCCCTTCTCTCTTGCGTAGTTTTCTCTTCCATGAGTGAGGCATTAGGTCTCTAAGATTCCTTCCAGGCTAAATCCTATAATTTAGTGGTATAATAAAGCCAGAGGTCCCTTCTAATCCAGGAATTCTTGATGACTCTAAATGTGAGTAGAAATGTATGAAGGCTGAGAGTTACCAGGCCAGCTAACCCCTCTAAGTAGATGTGTTCCTAATTCAAAAAGGAAAGGCAGTGCTAACCTCCTCCTCGTGGGCTGGACTACCTGAGTGACCATGGACAAGTCAGCTTCCTCTTCTGTAAAATGGAGGGGGGGATTGAACTGTATGGCATCAAAGATTCTTTCCAGTTCTCAATCCCTGAGCCTTCCCACTGCCCAAGTTAATTAATCCCAGCAGCAACAGAAAAGGGAGTGATTCCCAGGGCAGGGAGCCCTGAATCCTGGGGATGATGAGAGCCAGAGACCAGCAGAATGGTACACTCTTCCAAGAACTACCATAACTATTGATTAGATTACCATTTTCCTGGGCCAATGGTAGAGAGCTGGAGTCAGGGAGGGGAGTTTGCAGGTGGAGAGTGGATGGCAAATTCCTTATTGTTATCATTATTAGCTAACATTTACACAGTACTGTAAGGCTTGCAAAGCATTTTACAAATATTTCATTTGATCCTCAAAACAACCTTGGGAGGTAGGTGCTATTATGAGCCCATTTTACAGATGAGGAAATTGAGGCAAACAGAGATTAAGTGGCTTGCCCAGGGTCACCCAGCTAGTAAATGTCTGTGGCTGGATATGAACTCAGGTCTAGCATCCTGGTACTCCCTAGCTGTAATCAAGGTCAAGGACCAAGGGTGAGGGGCTGGCTGAGTTTGAGGCCTGGGGCCTGGCTGGTTCTAGCATGGTTGAGTCATGATAGAAAGTCTTGAGGAGACAGGAGAGGATAGGATCAAGAACATAGGCACCACTAGAGTCAATCTTGGAAAGGAAGGCTAGAAAGGGAGAAAGAAGGCATGGATGAACAGGTGGACTTCAGAAAAACCTTGAAAGACTTCTATGAACTGATGCTGAGTGAGGGGAGCAGAACCAGGAGAACATTGTACACAGTAACAGCCACAGTGTGTG
Organism: Notamacropus eugenii; assembly: GCF_028372415.1. NCBI lineage: Eukaryota > Metazoa > Chordata > Mammalia > Diprotodontia > Macropodidae > Notamacropus > Notamacropus eugenii. The sequence goes on along the minus strand of NC_092879.1, from coordinate 99,525,174 downwards.
ATGACTGACTTTGATAGACTTGGCCCTTCACAGCAATGCAAGGACCTAAAACAATTAATTCCAAAGGACTCCTGATGCAAAATGCCATCCACACCCAGAGAAAGAATTGTGGAGTTGAAATGCAGAATGAAGGGACTATTGTCTCCTTCGTTATGTTTTGTTTTTCTCATGGTTTCTTCTATTAGTTTTAATTCTTCTATGTAACATGACTAATGTGAAAATGTGTTGAATACAAATGCATGTGGAGAGCCCATATCGGATTGCACACTTTCTTGGGGAGGGAGGAGAGAGGGAGGGGGAGAAAATTTAAAACTTATGGAAGTGAATGTTGAAAACTAAAAATAAATAAACTGAATAATAATAAAAAAGAAGGTATGGATGGAAACAGGGACATGTTAAGGCAGGAGGAATGAGGCTGAGGGAGCTCAGGCCCGATGCCTTCAAATTTCTCAGCAAAATAAGCCTTGAGCATGTGGGGACTTGGGGTTGGGGAAATTGGATGGTTTTGACTGTGATCACAACAGTGCAGGGAACTTCCAGTGTGGAAATTCCATCTATCTATGCAGATCAGCTACTTGAGATTATAAGGAAAGGGTCCTCTTGGAGCACTGCCCATGACATCGAGAGGGTAACTGACCTGCCCATGGTTACAGGGCTATTAAGTAGGTCCTTAATAAGCACCTATTAAATGGCATTGAATCTGGGAATCTGATTAGCACTGGGAGGGCATTTTTGTTCATTCAAAAAGCATTACTTAAGTGCATGCTTAGTGACACCATAATTATGGGCCTGGGAGTTCTCATGGGGCTGAAAGAAGGACCATGGTAGGCCAGGGGACCCGCTCGAGTCCAAAGGCCCTCTAGGGGCCATGATAATCATGGTATCAATATTTATATGGGGCTTAAAAATTTCACAGGGCCCTCTGCCATATATGAGCTCATTTACATGTGTTTGTCTCATTTATGCAGGCCGCTAGGTGGCGTTGCAGTGGATAGATTGCCAGGTCTGAAGTCAGGAAGACTCATCCAAATAGAGCCTCAGACACTTACTAGCTGTGTAACCCTGTGCAAGTCCCTTAACCCTGTTTGTCTCAGTTTCCTCATCTGTCAAAGGAGCAGGAGAAGGAAACAGCAAACCACTCCGGCATCTCTACCAAGAAAACTCCAAATGGGGTCAGGAAGAGTCAGATATGACTGAAAAATGACTGAAGAACAACTCATTTATGCCTTGAAGCAATCCCATGAAATAAGCCTTACAGGTTTTATGATTTCCATTTTACATATGGGGAACCTGAAGATCAAAGACATTAACTAGCTTCCCTGAGGATTGCAGAACTAGCCGGTGTCTGAAGCACGATGAAAACCCAGGTCTTCCCAACCCAAATCCAGCACTCTATCCATTAGGTCACACAGACTCATAAGATGGCCTTGGGATTCCCCAGGATAACCAATGAGCCTGACCCAGAACCTCTCCTGAGCTCATTCCCAAGGAAGTCCATGGAGGAGGCCTCCACCCCCCAGCAGCAGAAGCGCTTTCAGAGCTTTGGGTGACCAAGAGGGGTCAGGAAGAATCCACATTGCCACTGCGTCATATTCTGGTCCCTCTCAAACCTTTCTAGTCAGTACATTAAGTTTATAAATAGCCAGTGGAAAGTAGCAATAGCACAACATAAGACTGTAAAAGGGAACCTAGAAATCACATATAAACCATCCCAAAGATCAAAGGAGCAGCATTGAAAAATTGTATCTTACAGGAACCTAAAATGAGACTATGCTGAATCAGGGAAAGCCACCTAGACTCCATCAGGGCCTTAGAGCCTCTGATCTCTAAATCTCAGGCAAGTTCCAGACATACACGATCAGATCTGCAGATCACCATACTGTGCTGCTAACCTTGCGATGATGTAGCCATGTTAACTTTCAAGTTTAACCACCAACTTTGAGAGGTCTTTGGCATATTAATGAAGTAACCCCAAGGTAGTACAGATGACAGCTAATCTGTTCTCCCTCCAAACTCCCAAAAATGAGACCTCAAATTTCTTCTCCACAGGCATCTCCCCCCTCCATTTGGGTCCATGCTACCAAGGGCTCCTAACTCTACTTCAGGGTTCTGTGAGTGATTCTCTGTACCTCTCCCCACTTTCGCTACCCCCTTCCCACACTGTCTGCCTCTGGACCTCCCTTCCTGCCGTTTGCCTCTCCACACTCTGTGTCTCATTAAAGTGGGATTGTAGGCTCACTGCCCGAACCATCATGGTCTTTCCTGGAGAGTACTCAAAGAACTGGGCATGCCTGCCCGCCCCATTTCATAATTCCATAAATTAATTAGCAATTCACTGGGCAACCAGCACCATGGTCTCTTTGACCCCAGAGAGAAGAATTAGAAGCAATGAGTAGAGGTCCCACTGAGGTACAATTCAGCTTTTTCTGAGGAAAAATCTTCTGTCCAAGTTGAGCACTAGAGGTTTTCAGGCAAAGGTGAGGTGACCACTTGGAGATATTGTAAGGAGATTCCTGTCCCTGTACAGGTTGGACCCTGTTGGGAAAGCTTCCAACTCTGGTATCATGGAATAACCAACTCTACTCCCAACAGCAGAAGGATGAGCCAAGAACCTCTCCTGAATTTAGTCACTATGAGAGCAGGCAGAATTTAAACCATCAGTAAGCATCATGAGGCCTTATTGGAATCCTAGAACAAACCTGTGGGGCCTTGCCTGCCAACTACCAGTGCCAAGGGGGCTTTTGGAGAGGGAGAGCCATATTACAAAAGACTGCTCAGGTGCTAGGCACAGGGGAGCCCTTAGAGTGGGACAGATCAGGTGCCACAGAAATGTACTGCTGAGAAAGTGCTCTGAGGTGATCAGCAGCACCTTGGATGCAAGAGGGAGCTGGCGTTTCAGTGGTGTCCCATGAAGGTAGTTCAGCCATGAAAAGAGATGCTAGCACCATGGTCCTCATGTGGGCCCTGCTATCCTCTATCATATGGCCACCTCCCTTTGGCCAGCCCCGAGCTTAAGCTACCACAGTATCCATTTTGGGGACTCCCCATCTGGGAGCCCACTTTTCCCATTGACATAACCTCCCCAAGTTGGGGATTTGGGGACCATCAACCATGCCTCAGGAGCACCAGCCAGATTCCCTGGGATTGACCACCTCCCGGAACAACTGCACTCAGGGTGCCCCCTCTCCCCCAATGAAAGTGCCCTGGACCCAAGAATTCTGTGTTAGTGCTCTACCCACTCCCAAACTAGCCCTTGCAAGGGAAAGATTGGAGATCCTAGAGGAAATGGGCCACTAGGTGGTGCTACAGTAGATAGAGCACCAATCCCAGAAGACCTGGGTGCTAAAGAGGCTTCAGACACTTCCTAGATGTGTGACCCTGGGCAAGTCACTTCACCCTGTTTGCCTCAGTTCCTTGTCTACTCCCATACCTTTGCCAAGAAAACCCCAAATGGGATCACAAAGAGTCAGATGCAACTGAAACAACTGAATGGGAACAAAACCTAGCCCAAATAGTAGGCAATGCTTAGGTAATAGGCAAATGCCCAGGAGCAGATGGTACCCACCCAAGAGGTAGGAAGGAAAAAGCTAGAGAAGCTGACAGCCCAACTGTATAACTTGTCATTGTGCCCAGACACCATGCAGGAGGCCCGTTGGTGGCAGGATCACCCTGTGGCAAAGCCTGCCCATCAGCACCTGCTCTCCTCTCAGCTCCTCTCCCCACAGCAGCCAGCCCTCCCTTCTGCTTGCCCAAAGTCCTGTAATAGCCACATGGGAGGCCTGCCTTGGTCTCAGGAAGGCTTATCCATTACCTCCTTGACTGAGGCAAAGCCTTTCTTGTTGTAACTCTGAGGCCCTGGGAGCCAGTGCTGCTTCCTGCTCTGACCTAGGTTTTCAGTATCTACAGGCAGCCCCAATCCTGGACCCACCTTGTTCAAAGGAGGTCACATACACAGAATGCTTTATATACCCTAAAGGCCTCTAGACATGTCCGTTATTCCAGCTGGTAGCTGGGAGTTTTATTGAGACCTGCAGATGGGCTTCTGTCCAGTTAATACGGTTCAATTCCCCAAACGTTTGTGACAGGGCAGAGCCTGTGCCAGGTGCCAGGGACACAAAAACACAAAGGAAACAGTCCCTGACCCCCAGGAACCCACATTCTAGAACACAAGCCAGCCAAGCCCTGAGTGGGTGACCAAGTCATGTCAGGAGAGTGAGAGGAGGCTTCACATAAGAGACGGCAGACAAGGCCTAGGATCTGAGCTCTAGAGGTAATCGAGACTTCAGAGATAATCAGTACCAATGCGTTCATTTGACAGATGAGGCCACTGAGGTTGAAAGAGATAGTCTCTTGTCCCAGGTCATTCAGCTAACAGTGTCTATTGCAGGATTTGAAGCCAGATCTTCCTGAATCCAAGTCCAGTCCTCTATTACCTACACTGCCTCTCTTTACAATACACCGCTTTTCTTGATGAGAGAGTACACTGGCTTTCCTCACTCAGGGAGGAGAGTCTTGCCTGGATAAAGCATTTCATCAGTCTTCCTATAGCCTGCTACAACTCCATGCCCTGTCCTCAAGCAAGTAGCCCCGCTCCCCCCACTTTCCAGCTATATGTTGCTGCCTGACCCTGAGGCCAGCTCCATGACGGGTGAGTCCCTGCCTGGAACCCCTACATTATGAGAAGGCTCTCTGGTCTGCCCTTCTCACCAGACGCCTGGCTCCCTGGAGATGATGACAACCCATCTGAATTCATTCCTCTCACCCCATCATATTCCCCCAATTCCAATCATTCTGAACTCCCTCTGGCTTTCATTCGCCAGTGCTTACCAACTGCTCCTCAACTCTCATCCCCCTCAACCCCCTGACTATTCACAGTAGGGGAGATGGAATACTCTTTGCTCCCCATCCCCATTTCCAGATTCTCCCTCTACCACTGCCACAGTAACCTCATCCTTTAAGTTTTGTGCCTCCTTTGAAGTATATCCATATTGGCCACCCCATGAGAAAGAGAAAATGGGTAACAAATTCAAGAAACATATCATAAGCTTGGCACAGGATGATGATGATATAGTAATAATTAGGGACTTCATCTCTCCAGAGCGTGTTGTCTCTGCCAAAAGCAAATCTCTAAATTCTTGACTTGCCCTAATGATCATTTGGCTCTTCAAAAAGTAGAGGAAATGACAGAGGAACTAACTACTATTCTGAAAGTGATTCTGACCGATAAGGGGGAAGGCATCTTTTGGCTTATGGTTTCCACGTTACTCTAGCTGTCCGGGGGAGCTTAGGCTCCACAAGAAAGGAAAGAGGTGTGCATCAATTATGCTCTGCCCTGTTCAGACCTCCCCCACCAGCCCCCTCCTCCCAAACTCAACCTGGAGCATTGTGTTCGGGTCTGGACATTAGTTTTAAAAAGACCCCTGACAAAGTGGAATTGGCCCAGAGGATGGCTCCCACATTGGTAAGGGGACTAAAGGACATGCAGTAGTAGGACTGGCTGAAGCTACTTAACATGAAGAAAAGAAGACTGGGCAGGAGAGCATGACAACTGCCTTGAAGTCTTTGAAAGGGCTGGCACTCGGTTAGCCTTGTTCTGCTGGGTCCCAAAAGGCACAACCAGGAACAGCCATGGCCAGAAGGGGATGGGGGAAGGGACAGCAAATAGAGCTGTCCAAAAGGAGATGTGTGAGCTGTCCATCGTGGGAAGTATTCCAGAAGAGGCCAAGGATGTTGAAGGAGGGATTTTTGCCCAGATACAGGTTGGATTAGATGGCCTGTGAGGTCCCTTTCATCTCTCATTTAACAGTCAAAGCTCCTGGTGGAGTCTGAGAGGTGTGCTGCCATCCTTCCTGCCTCTCCCCTCTACACTGGCTCAGGAATGTGCAGTCAGGAGAGCCAAGAGGATTTTTAACAGAACCAAAAGGCACCTTTGCCCTCAAAGCCCCTAGCTGCCCCGCCTTCCTCCCTCAGACCCTCTAAGCTCTGACATCAGCCATGTTTAGGAGAAAGTGACCCAACAACCCTTTCCTCCCTCCTAACCCTGGGCCCTCCATGAGGCCTGTCTGCCTGCCTGCCTCAGCTCCTCAGCCCTGCAGTCCAGCCTGGGAGGGCCGGGAAGGCTCAGGAAGCTCCTGCTGTGTCCTTCTCCTTCTTCAGCTTGGGTTTCTGTTTCCATTGGATCAAAGAACAGCTATGAGTCACACAGTATTCTCTGCTCCTTGTGATGAGGAATGAAAATAGTCCCTCCAAGAGAATGGAGCAGGCCAGCGTGTGCACAGACATGTGTGCTCACACACTCAGAGGCACACACTCTTTGGTGTACACACATACTCACTCCCTACTCCGGAGGCTCAGCCCCTCTCCTGTTGGCCCGTGACCTCTCAGGATGTACGGAATTCCTGGCAGGGACATTTGGAGGGGCCCCTTGCTCTGGCTCCACGGAGAAGATGTTGATGGTTTCCACATGGGCTGGCCCAAGTCCTTATGGTCCTTGGGTTTCCACCTCCGGCCTGATTGTTGGCAGGGGTGGGAGGAGGCTGGAGAGAGGAGAGAGCTTACTGGCCTGTCCTGCTCCTCATCCAGTGAGGAGGAAGGGGAGGTGGGGGGAGGTTTTTCCAAGCTGATCCCCAAGAGCTCCATGGGGTTCATTCCTGTTAATCAGGAATCAAAGAGGGGAGATCAGTGAAGTGGCCCCATGTTCCCCAGAGAGGAAGTGAAGTAGAGTGGACAGTATGCTGGGCTGACTGTATTCAAACTGTATTCAAATTCCATCTGTATGACTCTGGGCAAGTCACTGAATCTCTGTGTCTATAAAATGGGATCATAATACCTGCAGCATCTTCCTTAAAGGATTGTCTTGAGGTTTGAGTGGGATAACATATGGAAAAATGCTGTTACAATTCTGGTGATCAATACTGCTGCCACCTCATGGGTTGGCTACAACAGCACTGTCTGGGAGACAGCACAGAGCGGACGTGGCCATGCTCTGTTCAGAAGCCTTCCCCCTTGCTGAGGTGTTCCCTCCTAGAAAACTGTGGTCGTCAACCTACCGCTGGCTACCTGGCAGCACAGCGATGGAGGGCCAGGCCCTCGGACCCAAGCCAGGCACATTGAAGAAAACACAGCTGGCTCAGGCTCCCTCTAGCTAGCTGCCTGGCAGGACATCAAGCCCTGGTGTTTAGACAGCTGGCTTGAGGGTCTTCAGCTCTGAGGCCAGGGTCCAGGAGGCGCTGCAGAGGCAGCAGGAGCCAGGGGCCTGCCCTAGAGGAACTGGTAATACCACCAGCATTAACTCTACCTCAAGACCCCAGCAAGATACTAGGGGTGCACAGGGAAACAACTGCCCGAGGCCCTGCCCCAGGAGAGGGAAGGGGGGAGGGGGGATGTAGGGACAATGTCCTATGAAGAATAATAACTATCATGAGCCCAAGCAGCATGTATGTGGCACTTGAGGTTTGCAAAGTGCTTTACAAACATCTCATCTGATCACAACAACCCTGGGATATAGCTGCTGTGATGATTTCCATTTTAGAATTAAGGAAATTAAGGCAGCCAGAGGTGAAATGACTTGCCCAGGTTCATACAAGTAGTCAGTGTCTGAGGCAGAATTTGTACTCAGGTGTTCTGAATCCAGGTCCAGCACTCTGTGCACTGTGGCGCTCCCTAACTGACACAAGGGAGGATGCCCAAGAGGCAAAGAAAAGCTCTGGAAGTTCCTGAGAAGCTAAGAGGAGGAGGAAGAGATGGCCTTGATCTAGGAGGAATCAGGGCAGCCTTCCTGGAGGGGGTGCCTGGGTGGAGGATTCTGAGATGCAGAGAAAAGGAAGGAGCACATTCCGGGCACAGGAGACAGCCTCTGCAAAGACCTGGTGCACGAAGGGAGGCCCTCAATGCTGAGAATATTGAAGGGAGCAAGAGAGTAAGTTGCTCAGTCACGTGCCTAAGCATGCAGAGCCAAGACTCCCAGATGTGTGAAGGCTCCAAGAATTCCCACAACATACGCAGAGCAGGAGCCGTGGCTCTAAGAAAGCCAGGGCAAAAGCAGGGATCTCAGGGCCAGTCTATTGGGGCAAGATGGGAAAAATGAGGCTCCAAGAAGGGGCTAGTAAATGTCAGGACAGGCCTTCCACTGTCAGCCCACTGACCCAATCATTTCTGTCCTGCAACACAACACAAGGCTCTTCCTCTAAAAGTGAGTCCAGGGGAGCCAGAGTCTTGAGCAAGAGGTCTCCATGGGAATGTGAAAGTCTCTGGGGTCCCGGGGAAAGGGACAGAAAAGAAACCCAATGAGAGGGTGAAGATAACACTGGCTTGGCTCCAGGCTCATGAGGCAAGTTGGCACTGGCAAGCCGGAACTGGAAAGAAGGAAACTGAGGCACCCCTTGGTCACCTGCACGCTTCCCTGGCTCCTTTCAGGGAAATCCTACCTTCATATTCCCCCCATAATTAGGGTCTTCCTTCCGAGATGAGCCCTAATTATGCTGTCTAGAGCTTGGCGTGTTGTCTCTGCCATCAGACTGGGAGCTCCTTGAGGGTAGGGACTGCCTTTTGCCTTTCTTTGTATCCCCAATCCTTAGTCAGTCAGAGTCAAGAAGCACTTATTAAGGGCCTACTATGTGCCAAGTCAGCTACGTGGATAGAGTGCCATGCCTAGGAGTCAGGAAGATTCTTCTTCCTGAGTTCAAATCTAGACTCAGATACTTACTAGCTGTGTGACCCTGGGCAAGTCACTTCACCCTGTTTGCCTCAATTTCCTCATCTATAAAATGAGTAGAGAAAGAAATGGCTAACTACTCCAGTATCTTTACAAAGAAAACCTGCAAATGGGGTTACAGAGAGTCAGACACGACTAAAAACGACTAAACAACTATGTGCCAAGCACTTTGCTGAGCCCTGGGGACCCGGACTATGTAAGAGCAAGCTCTAGACAGGATAAATTGGAGAGAACCAACAACTTGTGCCTGGCACAAGGAGACACCTAAATGTTTGTTGACTGACTGACTCTCCAAAGCCATGCAGGTCATGAGTGGTTGAGCTGGGGTTTGAACCCAGGTCCTCTGCCTCCAATTCCAGAGCTCTTCTCACTGCACTATGGGGGAAAGTCACTAGGGTCTTCCAATTCATACATTGGGGACTTGGTGAACCAGAGAATCCCAGAGGAGCTGGGGACCTGAGCAGTCATCTAGTGCCTGTCCCCAGGCAGGACCTCCCATCTTCAGCAGTCTCTGCTTGAATAAGAAGAATGGGGGCAAAAACACTAAGGAGACCCTAAGGCCTGAGGACTAGAGAAAGCCAATGAGTCAGGAAAGAAAAGTGAACTCCAGAGATGGGAGCCAATTGTCCTTTGCCACATGGCAGGCAGCCCAGTGCTGGGAGGTCTGCCAACTCGGGGACGGTACCCACTCTTGCCAAACAGTGGGGCTCACCCCCAGCCTGTCTCTGTCATGGAGAAGGATCCCGGGGGTGGGGTTGTTGGCAGCCCTGGGGGCCAGGCGGGGGTTTGCTGGTAACTATTTAGCAAGAGCTCTCCAAAAAGAAAATGCATGCAAAACATCCTTTTAAGGTTAATTTGTGTCATCAACACATTCTCCATTACTTTCTAAGTCTAGACAATTAACAAAGCAACAAATCCAGTCCAGATTTGTAGCCCTTAGTCTATTTCTATGGTGTAAATGCTTACACTAAAAAGGTAATGATGAGTTCTCCTGAGTTGGTGTGAACCAGCTTATCTAATCAGAAGAATATTCGAGTTGGATTTTGAAGCCCTGGGTTCGAGTCTCAGCTCCCCCATTTAAGGCATGTTCCTTGCCTTCTCATCTGGAAAACACTTGCTCCAAGTCAGTATGACGAGGATACTCACACACCTCCTGCCACCCCCAGCAGTCACTTCCTTGGCTCCTTGGCACCCTGGGCCCTGAGCTGTTCAGTCCCTTAGCAGAAGACCCAGAATACCCACTATATGACAGAATGTGGATTCTCAAAGAGCACAGAGCTGTGGTTCCATCTCATTCCACACTCCCTGAAACGAGCAACCCTGCTGAGGACAAGAATCAACCATCCTTGCTCATTTGTGTTGGGCTTTGGAGTGCGTGAGAATCACAGCCTCTTAGAGCTGGAAAGAACACGACAGGTCATTAACTTCAGCCCCTTCCTTGAGGAGAGGAGGAAACTGAGGCCACAGGGACAGAGGAGTAAGTAGCAGAGCAAGATTTGAACCTCTGCCCTCTGGTGTCAAATCTAGTTCTTTCTCCATGGTGCCATGCATCAAGGTCTCTTCCTCACATACCAGGTAAAGACTCACCAGTACACCATGCTGGCTCCATCAGCAGCAGACCTGGAGGCAGAGCCAGGCAATTGGAGGCTGGGGGGCTGCACTGGCCTCCCTGTGATAAGGGTTTGGGGGTCACCTGCCATCCACGAACTTCACCTCCACACGCTGAGTCTGCCCAGGGTCAGATGTCAGTACAGTCTTTGTGCCCAGACCAGGTTGGCCCTTTTACTTAGATGCTGTCTGGAAGCCCAGGGTCAAAAAGCATCTCTCCAGCCTTGGAAGGCTGTGCAGCTCCCAGTGAGCAGAAAGCCTATGTGTCTCCATCAGGGCTCATGTGGTACCCTGGCTACACTGAGGCCTGAGGCCAACTGACAGGCTTCCTCCCCTTCCGTATAGAGCAGAGGCTTGGGGGAGGGGGAGAGAGAGGGTGAGAGAGGGAGGGAGGGAGAGCGAGAGATGGAGAGGAGAGGGGGAGAGAGAGACAGAGAGAGAGAGAGAGAGAGAGACAGAGAGAGACAGAGAGACAGAGAGACAGAGAGACAGAGACAGAGAAAGAGAGACAGAGAGAGACAGAGAGAGACAGAGACAGAGAGAGAGAGAGAGAGAGAGAGAGAGAGAGAGAGAGAGAGAGAGAGAGAGAGAGAGAGAGAAAGAGAGAGAGAGAGAGAACACAGGAGCATGAAGGAAAGCTCCAGTAGACTGTACTTATTCAGCCTTTGGCTCAGCGAACTTGAGTGAAATCCACACTTTGTACCCCCAGCCAATGCCTTCTGTGTGTACCCAGCTGGCAGCCAATGTCTGTTCGGTGCTTGGTACTTTACAGGCTTTCGATGGAGACCACTTGTTGAGGGACTCAGCTCATAAAGAGGGCCTGGCTCCCACAGTGGGGGGAGGGGAAGCAAAGGGGTGAGCTGCCCTCCAAGACGGACTAATTAGCTGAACCCTGGCAGTGCCCAGCACCAAACAGGATGGCAGAGCCAGAGGCTCTCACTCATCCTTTAAGGCACAACACAAGGACTGTCTCTTCCATGAAGCCTTCCATAAAATCATGCACATAGTCCCCCAACTGTTCTGTGATTTCTAGTCTTAGTAAATGGGAGTAGTGAGAGGCAAGGTGACTTCCCAGGGTCACACAGGCAACATATGGCAGAGGGACAATTTGAAGCCAGGTTTTCCTGGTCTGAACGTCAGCTCTCTACCTACTACACCATCCTGCCTCTCCTTATGCACTTATCCTATCCTACCTAACCCACATCAGAGTGACCTGTGCATATGTTTCATCTCTCCATTGCCTAATACAGAGTGAGAGTTGGTAAACGGGGGGAGGGGACTTCATGGCTTCCTAGGTCCTGTCCAGCTGAAGAGCTGGGATCTACCAATCCTAAATGTTTGTAGAATGAATGAAGAAATCCTCTAACCTAAACTCCTCATTTGACAATGACCTGCCCAAGGCTACGTGGCAAGTTAGGTGGGACCAGAGTTTGCCCTTCTGCTCTGTCTCCCCTGCCCTGCTATAACATGGCATAACATCCTACCATCTCCACACAGGTAGCCCACAGCCCATACAAAGGCAGGGGAATGGACTAATTTGGATTCTAACAGACATGTGGGGGGTAGTGAGAGATGAGGCTGGAAAGAGAGCTGGGGGTCAGGGCATCAAGGCCCTTGAATGCCAAGCTGATGGGTTTAGACTTCATTCAGGAGACAATGGGAACCCCTGAAGGTTTCTGACTAAGGTAGCAATGTGAGAAAAACTGGTCTTTAGGAAGATTGATCAGACAAGGCATGCAGGGTGGATTGGCAAGGGTGAGCCTGGAGGTGGAGAGACCCTTTGGAAAGCTCTAAGTCCAAGCATGAGGTAAAGAAGGCCTGAATGAGGCTAGTGGCTATAGGAAGAGAGGAAAAGGAACACTAAGCTAAAGATGTTGAACAAAGAACCAAAAAGAATTGGTCAGCAGTTGGATTGGGGGGATGAGATGAGGAAAGAGTCAAATCTGGTGACACAGAGAAGAAAAGTCAGAGAGAAAGCTGGTCTGGTGGAAAGGCAAGGACATCTCCAAGTGTGGCACACAGGTATAAGTATGAGTCTAGCATCACTGGGTGGCATGTGAGGAGTTGGAGCCATGGAAAGTTACATCTTTGAGAACATGCTCCAGTAGGGTCCATGTCAAGAACTTAGGAATCTCCATGTTACAGATTACTGGACTCTCTCATCATTTCACTGCCAGGGGGAACTCGGAGTTGCCTATGCCTGAGGAGGGTTTCATTTCCCTGAATATGGCCCGTGGGGAAATCCTACTGAGTTTCTCTGGTTTCAGTGACTGAAAAGTTTCAAGACTAATGCTAAAATAACTAAATGAAATGCTCTCATCCTGTGCCCCCCAACTCAACTCATTTCTCCCCCCTCCCCCCAACTTCACATCAGTTCTGTGGGAAAGTTCGTTTGGGAATTTCCCACAAGCATGTGTCTTTGACCCTAACTTTATAGCAATGCTCTCTCTTACACAGCAGTCAACCTTCCAAATGGTGCTTTTGCTTCTCATGTTAAATGCAAAATGTAGAGGGGTGGGGGTGGGGAAGGGGTGATGATGCCCTGCATCAGTTCTGGAAGGCACTGTAAGAGTCCTGCTGAGACTCTCCATTGCAACCCGGGAGCTTGGTGGGAGTTGTGTATGGAGGTCTGCATAAAGCTGGGTGAGTCAACAGACTTCCCATGTGCTCCCTTTTCCAACGGGAAAAACAGGGCTAGTGGTCTCTGTCCCTTTCACCTCCAATTCTATCCCTGTCAGGAGGATCACAACCCTAGAGAATCCCAGAAAGTCAGAGCTGGAAGGGACCTTAGAGACCCTTGAATCCAACCCACCCCACACAGTTTCCCAATGAGACTGTGTGGGAACAAGACTTTTCCAAGCTCTCCCAATTAGCAAATGGCAGAGCTGCACCTGACGCTCAGTCCAGGGCTTACTCCCTGATGTCCCTCTACCACCTTCCCTTCTCCACTCTCCTTGTCCAGTCTGTGGAGCAGGAACCTCAGTGACCTGGGCCTCACAGGGGCTCCACAGATGGAGAGCCAGGGAAGAGGGGACTGAGACTGCAACTTGTACACCAAGGATGTATTATGACATAAAGATCCCACCCTTGGGAACTGAGAGGCCTACAGCTTTGAAAGAAACCAGAGCTGCAAAGGTAAACAGATTAATAAGCTTGTGTCCAAGGGCGGGTTTGCTGCATGCTGGTGCCCAGCTAAGGTTCAATTAGCCAGCCAGTGTCTCAGTCCCAGGAATCCATCAGCATAGCTAAGGAAAGGTAAACAAGCAGAACTGGAGAACAAGCCTTGAGCTGAAGAATCCGTCTGTCTCTCAACTCTATCTTTTTCTCTCCTTCCCCCATTATTGTCTTTGTCTCATTGTCTCCATTCCTCACTGTCTCTGTGTCTGGTCTGTTTCTCAGTCTCTCAATCTCTCTCTCTCTCTGTCTCTCTCTCTCTCTCTGTCTCTCTCTCTCTCTCTCTCTGTCTCTCTGTCTCTCTCTCTCTCTCTCTCTGTCTCTCTCTCTCTCTCTCTCTCTCTCTCTCTGTCTCTGCATTTCTCCCTGTCTTTGTGTCTCTGTCTCTGTCTCTGTCTGTCTCTCTGTCTCTGTCTGTCTGTCTGCCTCTCTCTTTCACACACACACACACACACACACACACACACACACACACACACAGTCCCAGGAGTGAGCATTGGGCAGGCAGGGTTATCCCACCATTTCAGCCAATTCAGCACCTCCTGCCAGTAAAGTGAAAAGATTCAAACATTACATAGCTGCTGCCTTCAAGGCATTTACATTTTACTAGAGGGAAAACATGCAAATAAATGAGTATGAGAATGGGGTTGGGGAGGGAATAAATGGCAGAGCAGCCAAGCACAGATCAGGGAAGAGTCCAGGGAGGAAGTGGTACCTGAACTGAGCCTAAAAGGAAATGAAGAAATGAGAAGGCAATGCGTTCGAGGTATGAGGGTAGGGGATGATCTAGACAAATGCTCTAAAGTGGGAGATGGCAGGTAGATAAAGGAACAGTCAATGAAACAGTTTGGTGAGGAACCTCGAACTCTGCCACATCCCCTACCACTCACCCAAAGCCTTTTCATCTTGGTGGGACCTACCCAAGGGTTTGAGAACCCCAGGTTAACTCCACATCATGAGAAGGTACCATCAGATGAAGACTTTATGGGATATGCATGGGTATAACTTACATATACATGTACCTTAAAAATCGGTATAGAATAGTGACTCAAAAGCTTGTTTTGAGGACAGAAAGCTCTGGGTTCAAGTCCCATCTCTGACAGATACTGGGCTCTAAGATTCTGGGCTCAGAGCAGTTTTAAAGCATCAAACACTATACTCAGACCTGAGATCTCATAATCTTCTGTCACATCACACTGGCTCTAAAACGGAAAGAGTGTTTCTTAAGGCTGGGCTGAGGGGCATGGGAGGCCCTGCTTTAAAGGGCTGACAGCAGCTAAAAGTACTTGGGGCTTTCTTTTGTCTGAAGAAATAAAAAAAAATCCCAAACTCCTGGCCCCTCATAGGACATCACAAAGACGAGACCGGCTTCACTGAGAACTAGAGGACAGCTCTTTTTAATTTCAGCACCTATGCAATAAACAGCAAATTATTTATTTCCTTTGGCCTTGAAATTCATAGTTGTCACTTACTAAATGTTTCTCTAGTTGAACCTAGTTTCAAACCTCATTTTTGCTGCCACATTTTGTTGTGGAGACTAGAAAGATCCAGGAGAGAGAAAGATCCATTCTCCAAAATAAGGAAGAGAGTAGTATTGTGGGAAGAGCCCTGAACATGGAGTTTCTTTAGCCCTAAAATGATCTCGAAGCTTCTGAAAGGTAATGATTGTGTGAAAAATGCTGGATGTTGAAGGTGGAGGGAGGGTTCCAGATCAGCCTACCACCAACACTGGCCCACAAAAAGACCACAGGCCTTCTCTCTGGAAGATCAAGCTTGAAACACTGCCCCTAACCAGGGTGCAGGATTGAAAGCTACTTCTGTCCCTGTGTCACTGACCCCCAGAGAGCTTATAAATCCCAGGCCCTGAATCCTTCTCTACCGTTGGAAAACCAGAATCTTTTTCCAGGTTAAATGAAATGATCCCCTAATTCATATCAGTTATATCAACTAACCCTCATTCAGACAAAGAGGGGAACAAGAAGACAGACAAAGGCTGGGGGACAGTGTTGAATGTGCCATGCCAGTGCCTATGTATAGTGTAAGAATGGAATGTTCCCATGGCATTCCCCCACGGCTTGCCTGGGGCCTGTATCCAAAGCCCAGTCTGTCTGGTGAGGGCTGTGCATGGTAGGAGTCTGGAACATGGCTGTCCAGAAAGCAAGACAAATGAGGTGAGCACAAGTTGTCTCCAGCCTGCCCTGCTCTAGGAATCAAGAATCATCTTTGCTCCCAGAAATGTGAGAGGAGAAGCTAAATCGAGGAATGAAAGCCTTCTGGGGATTTGGTCCCTGGACAGGATGGAGTCAAACTTTTAGGATGCCATTTTTCAACCAAGGTATTTGCTTATATCAATAGGCAGCTGGGTGGCACAGTGGATGGAGCACTGGGCCTAGAGTCAGTAGAACCTGAGTTCAAATCTAGTCTCAAATACTTACAAACTGTGTGACCCTAGGCAAATCACTTGCCCTTGTTTGCCTCAGTTTCTTCATCTGTAAAATGAGCTGGAGAAGGAAATGGCAAACACCTCCAGTATCTTTGCCAAGAAAACCCTAAATGGGGTCATAAAAAGTCAGACAGGACTGAGGTGAATGAACAACAGACTCAGTTGCCTGAGAACACTAACAAGTTGCAGGGGCTTCTTGAATATTTGGGGGCTGGTTACCCAAAGGCCTTAACATGATGCACTTTTTTTACCACTTTGCTGGCCAGGAAGCATCAAAAGTAATGGGAATAATGTCCTTATCACACCAGGCATTCCCACAGAGGCTGAATGATCACTGGACAAGAAGGTTGTAGAGAACAACTGGGAATCAGGTAGTGGGGGGACTGGCCCACCTTAAGGACTATGACTGACCAATGCACTGATTAATAGTGAGATCAATGAGTTGTTGGGGAGCCGTGCCTTCCTCTTCTGGTGGGAACGTGGTGGGCTGTGGTAAAGTTAGCATCCTTGATGGAAGCCAGTGGGACATGAAGAGAAACAGGGAAGGTTCAGCTCTGGGTAACCATGGGGGTGGTCATCTCTGCTCCCTTTCACAGTCAAGACCTTGGGCAGGGATGCAGGGAGACCCTATGATTTGGGTAAGTGAGCACAGGAGAGAACCACCGGATACTCTAGATACCTGCTAACCAGGGGAGCTGGGATGCAGCTTAAAAGATCTGTTAAGGGCCAGCTAATCCAAACCCCTTGTTTTCTAGAGAAGAAAACTGAGGCCCAAGGTCATACAGGTAACAAGCAGCAGAGTCAGAATTTGAACCCAGGTCCTCTGACTAAATCCAACACTCTTTCCACCACATAATAGGGCAAAAAGAAAGGTGAAGTTCCATACAAAATCTTTTAGGGATAATTTTAAGAGAATTGGGAAAATCTTAACTATTCTGCCTTCACTCTGGGTGGCAACACTATCTCCTGCCCTCTCTGGCATGCAGCAGCCAAGAGATCAGTTCCCAACAAAGTGGGGTTAAGCCCTCCCTCCCCACTGTGGAGTGCAGACTTGGGGCTGAGGAAGCAAAGACTGGCCCTGGGAGTGCAGGGGGCATAGACTAGACTCAAGAATGTGTCTCCAGCTCTGCCTCTCCCTACTCATGCCCCCCCCCACTTCCTTGCTTAGCACCAAACAGAGCATCTCATCATAGACAATGGAGGAGCCAAGACTCTCCTCTCCAATGCACTCGGAGTAGGCCAGATACTGAATTAACTGGGAGTCCCCAAAACACCCCTAGTCCCACCTGGCCAGGACGGTTGTGAGGCAGAGAGGGGCAAGAAGAGCACTGAAGCAGTTTTTAGGCCTTGACCCCCAAGGAAACCTCCTTAGCGCCAGTTGTTGTCTGTTTCTATTGTGTGGAACTGCTTTTTAATCACCACCAGGCATCTGAACATCTTTTTATTAATTGGCCCTAAGGCTCCGAGCATTCCATGGCACCACAGGCCCAGATACCTTCCTACCCCTCATGCAGTGGGGTTGCCCCATACATCCTTGCATTCTGGGTCTAGAGAAAGGGCGAAGATGCAGATGGCAATGTCCCCTCCAACAATTGGGCCTTCAGCACTTCCAGGCCCAGAAAACATGTGGTACTCTGCCTGTCCAAGGGCAACAAAACTCCCACCTCCTGCTCGTAATCTGGCAGAGTGAAAAGCTCTTTCCCCTGTGCTTTCATCCCAGTCTAGCCCAATCTTTCTTAGGTGCCCTGTCCTCCCACAGGGCCTTCTAGAACAACTCCCCATGCCACCTCCAGCATTACCAAATTCCTCTTCATCCATCATACACTCCTGGAAGCCCAGCCCTACCGCACTTTACAGTGCTAGTCAACCCATGTCTCATGTACCCTTTCCACACCAACTCTCCAACTAACCTCCCACACACAAACACACAGACACCCTCCTGAGCACGCCCACAGCACACAGGGCCAGGAGGAGAAACATAAAAAGCCTTGTTCCCCACTATCACATCCAGACCCTCCTACATTCATTTACGGAGTTCAATGCCTCTTCCTCTCTACCACAAACTAGGCCCTCGTACTTGGGAACTTCTCAAGTACATCTGATGGGTGGGACTGGCACCTAACTCTGAACTCCTTCCCTTACTCTTCTGGAAGTTGAATTTTTTTCTGGCCTAGTTTTGCTTCTCATAAACATCTGTGGGTGAAGGAGACATGTCTCCATTTCCTTGTGTCCCTTTGTTTGTGGTCAGAGTATGTGGCCAGGCAACTGTGGCAGGTTCAGCTACACAGAAGAGAATTGGCCAAGCAGCCTTCTTTCTAGCTCAGGGTTTGGTCCGTTGCTGGAAAATACTTTTAAGGTAGCAGATGAGCCATTTATCCTGTGTTTCTGTTATGACATTAGGGAACTCCCAAGAGCAGAAGTGGTTTGGGGTTTTCTGTCTAACCCTCTCTGGCCACTTGAAGTGGTCTTTAATTTCCATTGGTTGTAATGAGGAAGAGTGGAGAGAGGATTCCCAGTCTCATGAAGAGGATCCCTAGAGCCTGAGGCCAGGTTTCCACAGAGAGGAGTAGGCAGCTGTGGGGTAGGAGCTGGAGCAGGCCATGCCCTATGCCAGCCCCAAGCTACCCCTTTTTGGCTAGGAGATGGGAACGAGGAAGAGTGCAGACTCCCTCTTGTTCTACAGAATTCCCCAAGATAAAGGGAGAACAGTGCTGGGCTGCCATCTTTGTAGTTCTTGGCAGCTATGCCATGTGACTCCTAAAGGACTGCAGAGGTACGGGGAGGGGGGAATGGGAGGAACACCTACTCCAGGTATGGATTCCCTCCCCCCCCCCATTCTCCAACATGTTAAGGGATCTGGCCCCCTATGGAAGACACAGAATGATGGCATTTGAACAAAGACTTTAGTAATGGGCATAGTGTCTAAAGAGTAGCTGGCAGTGGAAGTAGGAAAGGGCAGACTGGAGGTCCTTTTGCTGGAAGTTCAGACCAGGCTTTGAGAATGGCTCACTGGAGAGTCTAGCCTGGTCTCTCCCTTCACAGAAAGCTCTAAGCCCTGGAGAGGCTCTGGAAAGCCCTCCCAGATGCACAGGATCTCCCAGGCTACCTTCAGAGGCCACTAGAGTCAAGCCACATCTGGAGACTAAGAATGTCCATTTCAATAGCAAACTCAACCACTAAGTATCCCGGGGTGCTCACAACCTCTCTCCAGGGTAGCCCATTCCTCTTTGGCACAACATTCATTGGCACAGTTCCCAGACACATGGTAGGCAGGGAAGAAATGCCTGGTGACTGAGTGATTTTCTTCACATCTCAACTCACTACTATGTCTTGTCTCTATGCCAGGCTTATGATGTTTCCCCAAATCCTCATTTATTTCCTCTTCTTCACAGGGACAACTAACTCAAGCTATCCCTGAGGATGCCACAAACTCATGACCAAGCCCCTGACCACCAACCAGATGGTCCAGATTAGACCCCAAGGATGACACTGCTGCATCAATGACATGATGACATGCCTCTACTGATATTCACCCCCAAACTTCCTACTATGTTTCCCTACTCCACTTCTAGATTTCTTCCCATGAGTATACCTTTTTAATATATAATGCTAAGACCATTCCCTATAATGTCACATCTTCCTTCTGAATAAAGCATACCTTTCCATAGTCATATTCTAGTCCCAAGTCTCATCCTTGGGGTTTTTGCAATCTCCTTTCTTCGATTTTTCTCTGAATTTCTAGGTACACCATTGCTCTTCTTTTCCCACCACTGTAGTCTGGTTTCCAGCTTGGGACATGTATAAAGGCAGTCATCTCCCTCCCCTTTCCTTTTCAGCTTAAGGTCCTTTTGATTAGATTTGCAACACTTAGGAAAATATGTTCTTACCAGTCGCTTTTATGGGCACTCCACCCCTGGCCAGGAGCCTGGCATTTTAAGCCATGGTCCAGAAATCCCAATCACTTTTTCCAGAGCCTTATGCTTGACCAGTTATTTTGAATCCCCAAATCTGTCTTTCTCTTTTGAAGCCTCTGCTTTCAAATGGCCACATTGATGAAAATACCACCTGGGCATCAGAGGACTAAGGTTTCTTGCCAAAAGCTTTGCAGGTTTTAGCAAATGCTTTCTAGATTCCTTCTGGTAGTGTCATGTGTGCCCAGTCTAATGAGCAGTCAGCTGGGCTGCCAGTTTTTGGAAAGTTCTCTCTGCCACATCCCTGCTACACCGTAGGAAGACAAACTTTTATCCTGTTGCTCTCAGATTGGGGGCCCACAGCATGATGTCAGTGACGACTTCTATTCAGCTCTTCTACCTTTGACCATACTCAGATATTCCCTCACTGGCAGCACCCGCATAGACATAGTATCATCCCTGGGATGACGACAAGTACTTCCTTCTGTCACTCAGTTCACAAGCATTTATTAAAGGCTTACTAAATACCAAATACTGAGCCAAGGGCTGAAGGTACAAAGGCAAAATAAAAATAAAAAAGACACACAATCCCTGCTCTCAAGAAGCTCACATTCTAACTGAGGAGCCAACATATGAATAACTATATACCAAGTTCTAGGAGGTAGGTAATCTGAGAAGGAAAGGCACAAGCAATGGCAGTAAGGAGGTAGGACTAGGAAAGGCTTCTCATAGAAAGTAGGATTTGAGCTGGAGACCAGCCAACTGACTAAAAAGTGAAGCAAGGCACAGAGCCTGGCCTAGCACAAAGCCCCAGTTCATGAACTAAGGCTGGAGAGATAAGTTCATATAAAAAAATAACTGACCAGAATGAAAAATTATTTCAAATTTAACTCCCTAGCAAATGCAAGCCGAGATTTAATCAAGGGAAACATGGGCTTTCCATAAGATGCACATGAATGTTGAAAAGAAAAGAAGTGAGACATTAAAAATGAAATAAAAGCTCTGGAGGAAAGACATAAGAAAAATAAATAGCTTTTAACAGAAAATGGTAAATTTTATTCAAGTAATGAACCCTCTGAAAACTAGAATAGAATAGACCAAGTTGACCAAACAGAAATCAATGATTCTATGAGCCAAGAAATATTACAAGAAAAATGAAAAGATTGAAAAATAGAAGTAAATATAAGATATCAAATGTCAAAAACAACTGACCTAGAAAAAAAAGACCAAGGAGAGATAAGCATCATTGGACTCTCAGAAAACCATGATTTAAAAAAAATCCTGGACATTTTGTTTTAAGAAATACTAAATGAAAACCGTCCAGAACTATTAGAACCAGAGGGTAAAGAAAGCAAGAATTCATGTCATCTCCAAAAAGGAAAAGTTAAAAGTACATCTTGTTCTGGTCCCCTAGACTATTTCTCCATCCCTTCTAGTCAGTACAATAAAGTTTATAAGTAACTGGTAGAAAGTAACAATAGCAGGACGTAAGTTTCCAAAAGGGAACCTAGAAATCATGTATAAACTGTCCCAAAGATTAAAGGAGCATCACTGAAAATCATATCATAGAGAAGCAAAAATAACATCTTGAGACTGTGAGCTGAATCAGGGGAGCCAGCTAGACGCCATCAGGGCTTTGGGTCCTACGATCTCTAAATCTCAAGTGAATTCTAGATATCCATGATCAGGCCAGCGGATCACCAAATGCTGATAGCTTTGATAATATAGCTATGCTAACAAAAGGCCAAAATATAGAAACTGTATAGAAGAGGGAACTCAAAATAGGCACCTTAGGAGCTTTAATTCCATGAGGGATACAGAAACTAAAGAAGGAAGAAATAAGTATAAGGACCATTAATCAAAGAATAAAAGTCTAAGAACAGACAGAAAGGGCAGAGAATAAATGAAGAGAATGAGGGAAAGAAAACCCTTTTTAGGAAAAAGGTGTGAAAGAAGACAAAAAATCCCCAGCAAATAGAAGCTAAAGGAGAGAAAAGGAAGAGGGATTTTAGTTTTTTAACTAAGAGGGGAGGGAAGAGAAGAATTAGATAACTGGATAAAAAGAAGAAAGAAAAAAGGAATTAGAGTTAAGAAAAACTTCAGAACTCGGACAAGGGGTGATAAAGACTTGAGGGTAAAGGGAAAAGAGCCTGTGGGAACAGGGTTGCCTTAAATTAGATTAAGCAAAAATAACTGGAAACAAAGTATTATCTTTACAGAGGAAGAACAATGAACACCACCAAAAAAAGGCTAATTCATTAAAAAAAAAAAACAATATTAGGGACAAACGGAGGAAAATGTAACCCTAACACTCATGACTTTACAGAGAGTGACAAATTAGATACAAACCCTCACATACAGTTGTTGTTTAGTGGTTTTTCAGTTGTGTCTGATGCTTGGAGACTCCATTAGGAGTTCTCTAGGCAAAGACACCGAGGTAGTTTGTCATTGCTTTCTCCAGCTCATCTTACAGATGAGGAAATTGAGGTAAACAGAGTTAAATGACTTGCCCAGGGCCACACAGCTAGGAAGTGTCCAAGGCTGAATTTGAATTCAGCAAGATGAGTCTTCAGAATCTAAACACTGCGTCTATGCACTGCGCCACCCAGCTACCCATTCACATATAATAAACATAACTAAAAAGCAAAGAAATGGCATAGAGTCAAAATGAGAGACTGTAACAAAATTGACTATGCATCAGGTGAATCCCTGAAAGCAGAAATTGCAATCATGCTATCAGAAAAAGCAAAACACGAGGGGCAGAGCCAAGATGGCAGAGTAGAAAGACACACATATGCAGGCTTTCCCCACACAGCCCATAAAATACCTGTAGAGAGGAACTCTCAACAAATTTTGGAGCAGCAGAAGTGGAGAACAACAGAGTGGAGATTTCCAGCCCAGGGTGACCTGAAAGGCCCACAGGAAACATCAGTTGCATGGGACGCAGAGCGGAGCCCAGCCCAGCCTTGGCCAAGCAGCATGGCGCAACTCTGGGAGGAGGACACCTCAGGGGAGGAATCTCCAGTCACAGTAGCAGCAGTCCGCATATCCCTCAACCCACAGGCGCCAAAGGTCAGTGATGAGGTTTTTTCAGCTGGCCGGGAAGGCAGAAGGGCCTTCCCATAGCTCTGGCCTCAGGCAGGGTCCCGCAGAGGCCACATCGGGTAGGTGGCAGCAGTTCCCACAGCAGCATACAGGTGCTCACATACATTGTTGGAGTGTAAAAACCACTGGGGGCACTGAGGAGCTGAATATTACCTCAGCCCTGTGTAGAGGCTCTGAGGGAATTGATCTTTGTCTCACACTGAATGGTGGCCCTGCCCCCGCAGTTTATCTGAATCTCAGCCCCCAGTGCTGACTTGGTGAAACTGGAGACCAGGTGGCTGTGGAGAGGTAACTGCTAAAATTCTGGACACAAAAATCTCTTCAGGCTCCCAGACCAGTGTACATGCTTGACTGTGCCACCTTGGAGGAACTGAGATCTTATAGATTCCCAGAGTATATGCTACTCTTGACAAAGGACCCAAAAGTAAAGTAACTGGTTGGGGAAATGCCTAAAAAAGGGAAAAAAATAGACTATAGAAGGTTACTTTCTTGGTGAACAGATAACTTCTCCCATCGTTTCAGATGAGGAAGAACAATGCTTACCATCAGGGAAAGACATAAAAGTCAAGGCTTCTGTATCCCAAACATCCAAAATAAATATTCAATGGTCTCAGGCCATGGAAGAGCTCAAAAAGGATTTTGAAAATCAAGTAAGAGAGATGGAGGAAAAACTGGGAAGAGAAAAGAGAGAGATGCAAGAAAAGCATGAAAAGCAGGACAACACCTTACTAAAGGAGACCCAAAAAAATGCTGAAGAAAATAACACCTTTAAAAATAGGCTAACTCAAATGGCAAAAGAGGCCCAAAAAGCCAACGAGGAGAAGAAAGCAGAATTGGCCAAATGGAAAAGGAGGTTCAAAAGCTCACTGAAGAAAATAGTTCTTTCAAAATTAGAATGGCACAGATGGAGTCTAAGGACTTTATGAGAAAGCAAGAAATCACAGAACAAAGCCAGAAGAATGGAAAAATGGAAGATAATGTGAAATATCTCATTGGAAAAACAACTGACCTGGAAAATAGATCCAGGAGAGACAATTTAAAAATTTTGGGACTACCTGAAAGCCATGATCAAAAAAAGAGCCTAGACATCATCTTTCATGAAATTATCAAGGAAAACTGCCCTGATATTCTAGAAGTAGGGGGAAAAATAAATATTGAAAGAATCCACCAATCACTTCCTCAAAGAGATCCAAACAGAGAAACTCCTAGGAACATTGTGGCCAAATTTCAGAGTTCCCTGGTCAAGGAGAAAATATTGCAAGCAGCTAGGAAGAAACAATTCAAGTATTATGGAAATACAATCAGGATAACACAAGATCTAGCAGCTTCTACATTAAGGGATCGAAGGTCGTGGAATATGATATTCCAGAAGTCAAAGGAACTAGGACTAAAACCAAGAATCATCTACCCAGCAAAACTGAGTATAATACTTCAGGGGAAAAATGGTCTTTCAATGAAATAGAGGACTTTCAAGCATTCTTGAAGAAAAGACCAGAACTGAAAAGAAAATTTGACTTTCAAACACAAGAATGAAGAGAAGCATGAAAAGGTAAACAGCAAAGAGAAGTCATAAGGGACTTACTAAAGTTGAACTGTTTACATTCCTACATGGAACGACAATATTTGTAACTCTTGAAACTTTTTTCAGTATCTGGGTAGTTAGTGGGATTACACACACACACACACACACACACACACACAGAGCACAGGGTGAATTGAATAGGATGGGATCATATCTTAAAAAAAATGAAATTAAGGGGTGAGAGAGAAATATATTGGGAGGAGAAAGGGAGAAATGGAATGGGGCAAATTATCTCTCATAAAAGAGGCAAGTAAATGACTTTTCAGTGGAGAGAAAAAGTGGGAAGGTGAGAGAAAAAACATGAAGCTTACTCTCATCACATTCAACTCAAGGAAGGAATAAAATGCACATTCATTTTGGTATGAAAACCTATCTTATAATATAGGAAAGTGGGAGAGAAGGGGATAAGCAGGGTAGGGGAAGGGAGGGCAGTGGGAAGAGGGAGCAATTAGAAGTCAACACTCTTGGGGAGGGACAGGATCAAAAGAAAGAATAGAAGAAATGGGGGGCAGGATAGGATGGAGGGTAATATAGTTAGTCTTACACAACATGACTATTATGGAAGTCATTTGCAAAACTTCACAGATATGACCTATATTGAATTGCTTGCCTTCCCAAAGGGAATGGGTGGGGAGGGAGGGATGAAGAGAAGTTGAAACTCAAAGTTTTAGGAAGAGCCGTTGAATATTGTTCTTGCAACTAGGAAATAAGAAATACAGGTAATGGGGTACAGAAATTTATCTTGCCCTACAGGACAAAAGAGAAGATGGAGATAAGGGAAGGGAGGGAAGGGAGGGAAAGGAGGGAAGGGAGGGCAGATTGGTGATAGGGGTAATTAGAATGCTCGGCATTTTGGGGTGGGGGGAAGGGAGAAATGGGGAGAAAATTTGGGACCCAAAATTTTGTGGAAATTAATGTTGAAAACTTAAATAAATAAATTTTAAAAAAACAGAAGAAAAAGCAAAAACCAACATTAAAACCAAAATAAAAAGAGTTAAACAAAGAAACTACATTACGTTGAAATGATAACGAACCAATAGAGCACCAGGGTCTGGCATCAGGCATGCCTGGGTTTATATTCAGCCTCAGAAACTTACTAGTTGTGTGACCCTGGGCAAGTCACTTAACCCTGTTTATCTCAGTTTCCTCATCTGTAAAATAAGCTGGAGAAAGAAATGGCAAACCAGTCTAATATCTTTGCCAAAAAACCCTGAAAAGGGGTCACTAAGAGTTGTACGTGACTGAAAAACAACTAAACAACAACAAATTCATAAGGGAAAAATTAACTGAATTACAAGACAAAGATAGTCATAGAATAATAGAAGAAAACTCCCTCTCTCAGTTTTGGACAAATATAACAGAAATATAAACAAAAGGGGAAATATGTAATTAAATAAATTGCTGGAGAAAACTGACCCAGAAGATTTATGATTTCTTGTAAATGGGACTACTAAAGAATATATGAGAGGCAGCTAGGTGGCGCTGAAGTGGATAGAGCACCAGCCCTTGGAGGCAGGAGGACCTGAGTTCAAATAAGATCTCAGACACTACCTGTGTGACCCTAGGTAAGCCACTTACCCCCAATTGCCTCCAAAAAAATAAATAAACTTTTTTAAAAAAAGAATATATATATATATCTTTCACTCCAAAAGACTCATGATAGAAAATGCTATCCACATCCAGAGAAAGAGCTTCGGAGTCTCAATGCAGATCAAAGCAGACTAGTTACTCTTTTTATAAAATTTTGTTTTGTTTCTTCTTTCTCATGATTATTCCCATTGGTTCTAGTTCTTCTTTATAACATGACTAATGTGTAAATATGTTTAAGATGGATGTATATGTAGATCCTATATCACAGTGCATGCTTTCTTGGGAAGGTGGAAGGGGAGGGAAGGAGAGAAAAAAACTCAAAATCTTATGGAAGTGAGTGCTGAAAACAAAAAATAAATAAATAAATTTTAAACTTAATTGTTTAAGTTGAACAAAAAATACCAATATATGTATTTCTCGGCATGATATGGAACTTTTCAAAAACTGACCATGCACAGAGATATTGCAAACAAATACAAAAAAGCAGAAATAGTAAGCATATTCTTTAAAGATCATAGTTAAAAAAATAGTAATCAGTTCAGAAGGAGCACAAAGAAAAGACAAAGATCCAGATGAAGACTTAATAATGAAGTGCTAAATAATATGTGGGTCAAGAAACGAATCATAGTAATAATTATGTGAAAAAGTGAAAATGATAAAACAACACACCAACATTTCTGGGATACAACTAAAGTAGTACAGGAGGGGGGGACATGACATCATTAAGACAGACACTAATAAAACAGAAAAGGAAAAGATTAATTAACTCAATACACATTTTTAAAAATTCAAAAGCAAACAAATAAACCTGAAATAAGTACAAAAGAAGTGATATTAAAAATCAGAAGAAAAACAGATAAACTGGAAATTTTTTAAAAAACTGAAAAAGGAAGACAAAACTAAAAGCTTATTCTTAGGAAAGAGAAATAAAATTAATAAACTTTTACTCAATCTGATTAAAAAGAAGAGGGGAGAAAATCAAGCAGGCAAAAGAATAAATGAACAAAGTGAGATCACAGCAAAATCAGAAGAAATAAGAATGATCAGAATCTGTCATATGCAGCTATATGCAATAATATAGGGAAGTAGATGGGTATTTTGGGAGGAGACAGTATTACAACCCTCCCCCAAGAGAAAAGCATATCCAAGAGAAGAGGGGGACTGACAGTGTGAACCACTGCAAACGGATCAAGAAAGATGAAGACTGAGAAAGGTCATTGGGTTTGGCAACTAAGAGCCCACTGGGGACTTTGAAAAGTTTCAGTTGAGCAAAGAGTCAAGGACAAGAAGAAAGCTAAGAATCCACATTGAGAGTTGGGGCAAAATGACACCCCCCTGGGTGTCCCCCTTTCCCACACAAAGACTCTTATAGGCCTAGAACTGTACCAATCAATTCTTTATATCGATCTGAAAGGACTGGGTCCTCACTGCTTCCCCAATGCTAATCTTGCTCCCTGACAATCAGCAGAGGACCTAGAGTGAACACTCTCTCCAGGGATCATCTGATCTTGCCTGTGCCCAGAATCCCAAATACTCCACACACCCAGATGCTTTTCTCTCAAGTCAATACAAACATGGAAGCAGTTTCAAGGGTCGGACCTCCCCTCTTACAATCACAGCCTAGAACACACACAATGAGGAACCCATGTTCAATCCTTCTCCCTTTTTTCTCCCCCTCATCCCCCTTCTTGCCCTCTCTTTCTCCTCTCCTATTCTATTTCATTCACTCAATAACCAGGTCAACACTTGCCAGTCCTTGACACATAATGGGTGCTTATTAAAAGCTTGTTGGTTGATTCATTGATGCCTTGATGACTTTTGTCACCAGCACACCCAGAATTGACTTCATACTTTCGGTCCAACTCAAACCACCATGAATAGTATCCAGTGGAGGAATGTACAGATATTCTTTAAATAGCCTTAAGGAATGACTGTTGGTTTGGGGCAGCTATGTTAACAGAGTACCTTCTTCCACACTAATGTCTAGCCTTCCCTGAGATTCCCAATCTGAATAAGGTGGTCTGCTGTGGGAAATTACCATTAAAGCCTTTGTGGGCCTTTGCTCTGTTTTCATAGAGGATACCTTCGATTGATGTGTAGACCATCCACATGGAAGGGATAGATAAGAAAGTAGGCATGCGAGTCTGTTTGAGAGGCCCTTTTATGTGGCAGATGGGGCTCTGTACTTAAAATCAGAAAGACTTATGTGCAAATCTGATCTCCAGTATTCACTATCTGTGGGTGTTGGGCCTCTGTTTCTGTCAAATGAGGAAGTTGGATGGATGGCCTCCAAGGTCCCTTCTAGCTCCAGAGCCATGATTCCATAGCTTCTTGGGCACCATTTTTGAACAGAAACATTGTCCCCAATCTTTTCCATTCTGTTGTACTCTTCTCCACACTGAGACAGACTAAGGGAGCTCCAAGTTCCCTTCCAGCCCAGACATTCTATGACGTTAAGGAGAGTGATTATGGGAACCCGATCCTTTTAAAAAGTGGGTAAAAGTTTAAAAATGGAGAAGAGATGTTTATTCCAAGAATGACTTTGGAAGCCAACTTTGTTGTGCCAAATTAATCCTCTCTCCATCCCACTTCATGTACATACCAAAGGCGGCTTCCTCTGAAGCTGTACTCAGCATCTGGGGACCTCCCAGGATCCTGGGAAATACAATCTCCTTCAGTAAAGCCAAAGAGCTGGCCTTGATGTGGCCTTTGCTGGCTGTCTGCACAGCTGCTAAATCCCAGTAGGCATCAAGGGACGAGATCATGGAAGCCATGTCAGTTCACCAAGTTAGGTCAGCCCTACTCCTGCTCCTTACTGCTTATAGTCAGCAATGCAGCCACAGGACTAGCTTTCTCTGAGGAGGCAAGGTGGTAGAGGAGCACATCCTGCAGAGGAAAAGCCATGAGACCAGGTTCTAGGCCGACAACTGCCACTAATATGTTGTGAGACCTGGGAAGGGACCTTAATGTCCCCTTTGTAAAATGAGGATGTGGATCAGATGACCTTGAAAGTCTTTTTCAAGTACTGACACTCCATGAGTCTGTGTTTTAACATCCTTGCCAGCTCAGACATTCTCTGTTCTAAGCGCCCTTGCAGCAGCTCATTCGTTACATTATTTTATTTCCTGGCAAGATATCAAAGGCCATATTGGGCTGAAAACTTCAGGTCAGGTAGATTGAAAGCTCACAAGTGGCCGCAACTCACTGAGGACCTGAGAGCCTGCTCCCCTCTGGAGTGCTCTCTCCTCACAGTCTGGGGCGGGGCAGGGCAGGGCAGGGCAGGGCATTGCTTTTTCACAGGTTGGGATCAGGACCAAAGAACTGGGGGTTCCAGGGCTGGGTGGAAGCCAGTGTCAGCCATTCAAGGAGCTAACTGGGAATAGGCCCTTGCTTGGTTCCTAAATCTGGCTCCCATAGGACAAATCTCAGGGTAATCTGATTTACCCCAGGGCAGAAGCAAGCACCAACCTTCCTATATTGCAGATGGAGACAAAGAGGTGCAGAGAGAGGGGAAACATTACCCAAAGCCAGATTCTGGCCTCCTGGTGGCCCCTTACTGTTGTCATAGACTTAACCTCCAGATTAGATAGATGGAGATGCTTATTCAGTAGGAACAATGAAAGTCATTTCCTTCCAAGGAACTGGACTTGTGAGCTCCCATGGAGGGAGGAGGCAACAGGGTCAGGGAGCAGAAATCAGCAGGAGAGGTATCAGAACCAAAGAAAGTCACTGCCCAGTGGAGGGATGGGGTGGGATCAGCTGACACCCTTCTGAGCAGCTCTGGAATCCATTGCACTAGGGCAAGGTCAAGTTCCATCAAGCTCTTCCCACCCGCCCCCATCTTAAATTCATCTTTGCTGCAGGGAAAGAGAAAGCCTCTCGTCTGCTATCCTACCCCAAATCCTCTA
The DNA here is from genome assembly GCF_028372415.1 of Notamacropus eugenii. NCBI lineage: Eukaryota > Metazoa > Chordata > Mammalia > Diprotodontia > Macropodidae > Notamacropus > Notamacropus eugenii. The sequence goes on along the minus strand of NC_092879.1, from coordinate 99,495,140 downwards.
AGACACTGCCACCAAGCAGCACAGTGAGGGTGACTGGGAGGAGGGGGGTGGAGGGGGAGAACAGGCACTGACAGAGCCTCACATCTGCCCAGGCTGGGCTGTCTGAGCCTCCCTCCACTGCCCCGCCTGCCCACTTTGAACTCCGGGATTATTCTGAATGGCCTTTCAGCCCTTGGATGGGGCTAGGATGCTCTGGGCTTCAGTTTCCTCATTTTGTAGCATGAGGGCAGTTAGTTTTGATGATTTCCTTCCAGAACACACAATCTTTGGTTCTACAATAAAGATAATAAATAATAATAAATCAGAGACCATTAACTCTTTTTTATTTGTCCTAAGGAAGGGGAGCTTGGCTGGAAAAGTGGCAAAGGGGGAAAATTGGTTCTAGGCTTTCCTTCCTATCTGAGGTCCAGAAACCAAGAGAGCAAATAAACAGTGAGGGTAGGAGGAATTCGGCCATTCTTGACATCTGTACTTAAAATTATTTCTTTGCCATTCTTTTGGTATTTGCCAGTAAGGAATAATAAGACAAGGCAAAGAGAAATATAATCTGCCTGACTGAGAAGAGTTTTTGCTGTGTGCCAGGTGTCAGAGATGCCCAGGGTCTTAAAGCTACAAGGAACCTCAGAGGCAGGCCTGAGCAAAAATCCTGTCTACCCAATAGGAATCAACAAAGGACCTCCTGCTCACTCAATCTGAGGGCCAGAGTCTTCATGTACATCTCGGCATTCCCCAAGGCAGCGTCCTGGGGCCTCTTCTCTCTACTTTGGATTCTTGGTGACTCATCAGCTTCCATGAGTCCCATTCGAATCTATGCTGATGACTCTCCCCTGAGTTTCAATAGTACAGAATCAACTTTCTCTTGGATGCCTCGAACCAGATGTAGCAGAAGCATCCAAAACCAAACTGGCCTTGATCTCTCTCTCTCTCCCAGACTTTCTTATTCCTGTCCAGTCACCCAGGCTCGTCCCCTTGTTCCTCCTCTCAATCAGTTCTGAGATCCTGCTGTTTCCACCTCTATACCATCTCTCACATCTGCCCCTTCTCCTAACTCACACAGCCACCATCAAAGTCCAAGCCATCTGCCACTTTTTCGTCTCCTGCCCTGCCAGGCCTTTGGGCCGCCTGATCAGCCAGCCTATCTGACTAAGACAATGAGGGGAAGAGAAAGACATCCATGAAGTGCTATGAGAGAGGCCAGGACATTCCTGGGCAGTGCTGAAATCACATTGCTAGAAAGGTCCAGAAGGGAACCAGGAAGAAGAGAGGGAGGACTGCAAGGGCAAAGGGAAATGGTGGCTGTTCCTGTCCAGCAAGGTGGTGGCCTACCCCCGAGGAGCCAAGCCATGGGATCCCAGAGATCCCTCTAGAAGCTCCAATAAGCTGGTGGAGACAGCACTTGCTGAAAAGTCAGACGACCTAGGTACAAACCCTGCCTTGGATTCTCTCTAGCTATTCAATTGGAAGCAAGTCACTTAACATCCCTAGGGAGGCATCAATGTCCTAGGCTACAGAAGGATGGAATTGGAGGCCCCTGAAGTCCCTCCCAGTTCTGGATCTAGGGTTTCATGTGAACAAAGAACTATAAAGGCAAGAATAACAGCTGGAATCACTCTAGCTATACTTCTTTCATCACAGTCTTCTCACAATCCTGGGAGGGGAGATAACAAAGTAGGAATGATTTCCCCCATTTTACTGGAGAGGAAACTGAGGCTCCGAGAAGTGACTTGGTCAAAGTGGCAGAGTTGAGATGAGAAGCCCAGTATTGTGAATGTCTGTGGGCAGACTGGGAGGGAAGATTCCCAGCCAAGTCCTTCTGGGACTCTGGGCTCCACGTCCAATATTCCTCCCACTACACCATGTGGCTTTCCAGTCCTGGCAGATCAGGACACTGACAGTAAGCCTGAGCAGCAAGACCCAGGACCGGGCCACCACACCACCACCACCACCACCAATAACAGTAAGAGCTAACATTTCTATGGTACTTTAAGGTTTGCAAAGGTTTGAACATATATTAGCTCATTTGATGTCCACACCAATCCTGGGAAAGAGGTCTCATTATTAAACCCAGGTACAATAGAAATGTCAGCTCTTACTGTTTATTGGCGGTGGTGATGGCTTTGGACTCATTGTCCGTGTCCTAAGATGCCAGGACAGCACCTCCTGTGTGCTTCATGCCACCAGTACATTGGAGCCCTTTCTGGGTCTCAGTTTTCTTATCTGAAAAAGGCAATAATACTTAAGTACCTCGTAGGGTTGTTGTGAGGCTCAAATAAGATGATATTTATAAAGCATTTTGTTGGAGGGAGGGAACAAACATTTATATAGCATCTACTACATGCTAGACAGTGGGCTAAGCACTTTATAAATATGTTCTCATCAGTTGCTCACAATAACCCTGTCATGATGTTACTGTTATCTCCATTTTACAAATGAGGAAACTGAGGCAGGGGAGAAGTGACTTGCCCAGGGTCACACAGCTAGTTATTATCTGAGGGCCAAATTTGAAATCAGGTCTTCCTGACTCCAAGAATGGGGCTCTGTGCATTGCAATGGTCCCTAGCTGGCCTAAGATGGCCCTAAGCAAGGCTGAACATCCCAACCCAAAGCACAAGCATAAAGCCTCAGTTCAGGAAATAAGGCCACAGAAATGAGTAAACAGAAGATGTCAACCACTAAAAGGAATTATAATAAATCCAGAGATCCTAAAACTTAACCTCTGAACAGAGATTTAAAGGAAAATATGGATTTTCTTCAAATGAAGCAAGAGACAAAAAAGAAAGAAAGACAATCTCTGAAGAAAAAAGTAGAAGGAGAATAAATAACTTAGAACAGAAAATAATAAACCTATCCAAGTAATGGACTCTCTGAAAATTAGAATAACCAAAGAGACAACAAGAAATATTAGAACAAAATTAAAGGATTAAAAAATGTGTGGGGAGGGGAAAATGTAAGGTAATTGAGATAAAAAACAAACAAACAACTAACCACAAAAACAGGTCAAGGAGATGTCACTTAAGAACCATCAGACTCTCTACAAATCATGATTTTAAAGAAAAAGCCCAAACATAGGTCTATTAGAACCAGAAGGCAAAGCAAAAATAAAAATTATCAACTGATCACTTCTTAAAAGAAATCTCAAAAGGAAAAGCCCTAGGAGTCCCACAGCCAAAATCCAGAGTTTCCAGGTCAAAGAACAAATACAATAAGTATCCAGAAAGAAAGAGTACAAGAAGCAAAGAACCACAGTCATGATCACACAAGAGATCTTGGAATACAATATTCCAAAAGGCAAAAGACATAACTTAGCCTGCAAAGCTGAGTATAATCTTATTGGAGAAGGGGGGAAGAGAGAACTTCCAACCATTCCTGATGAAAAGATCAAAGCTGCTATGATATGCTGAAATACATACGCAAGAATCAAGAGAACTGATGCAACCATTTTGGAAAGTAATCTGGAATTATGCTTAAAGAGTTATTAAACTACCTATATCCTTTGACCCAGCCACACCACTATGGGATCTATTTCCAAAAATAATTAGGGGGAAAGAAAAAGAACCAATGTGTTCTAAAATATTTATAGCAGCTCCCTCTGTGGTGGCAAAGAACTGGACATTTCAGGAATGCCTGTCAATTTGATTCAGGCTGAACAAGTTGTGATCCATCATTGTGATAGAACATTATTATGCCATAAGAAATGATGAGTTCACTGATCTTAGAAAAACATGGAAAGACTTGCACGAAATAATGAAGAGTGAAATGAGCAGAACCAAGAGAACATTGTATACAGTGACAGCAGTATTGTTTTGAGCAAATAATTTATTTTGTCTAGTATAAATACCAAAATTAAGTATAAAAGATATATGAAGAAAGACACTATCTGCATCCAAAGAAAGAACTGATAAACAGAAGCATGTATAGAATAATTTTACATATATGTACATACATATGAGAGAGAGACATATTTGTATCTAGTGACAGCCATCTCTGGGTGGGGAGGCAGAGGGAAGAAAGAAAAAGGAAAAAAAGAAGCGCACACGATAATTTTGTTGTCTATTTGGAAGGAACAGCAAGTTGTGCATAGTTCATTTGCAGTTTCATGTACAATCATCTTTTTTATTGTGCTGTGTTATGGAAATGCTTGCTTTATTATATAAATTAAAAATAAAATAAATTTTTAAAGATTCAAGAGAAACCTAGAAAGGTACACTGGAGCATTTGAGCAATTGGAAAGGACCACAAAATGATTTGGGGCTAACGTTGTAATAGGGGGAGAAGAAACAAGAGCCCCTTCAGAATCTTAGTATCTTCAAAGGCATCAAGGGAGTTAAAGAAGAAAATCTGAGGCACCCTGGGGGTCGACTGGATCTGTGTTGAGGGTGTGAGGAGGGTAAAAAGAACAGGAAGGGGAAGAAAGAAATGGAATCTGCTGGTCCTCATAACTGCGGTGTGTGAGAACACACAAACATGGAGGTAAGAATAAGGGGGGCAGCCATCAGCAAAAGAACATTATGAGAAAGAGAGAGACAGAGAGAATACAAAACAAATTCTCTGATCCTGAAAAGGGGTGGAGGGATGAAAAAAATAAAATTTAAAGAACTGGAAACTAAGACAGTGTCCATCCAAAGGACAATGACTAAACAAATTGTGATGGATGAATGTAATGGAATATTCTGACACTGTAAAAAATGATGAAATGGGTGATTTCAGAGAACCCTGGTAAATCATAACTTATATAAAATGAAATGAAAGGTCAGTCAATCAACAACCATTTTTTAGGCACCTACTATGTACCAGACACTGTGAAACACAAAGAAAGCCAAAAGCCAGTCCCTGCTCTCAGTGGAGGACACAACATCAAACAACTCTGTGTAATCAATTTACAGACAAGATAAATTGGAGGGAATCAGCAGAGAGAAGGCACTAAAGTTAAGGAAGGAGGAGGGGGAACTTCTTGTAAAAGGTGGGGCTTTAGCTGGGCCTTAAAGGAAGCCAGGGAAGCCAATGGAGGAGACAGGGAGGGAGCATTCCTGGCCTGGGCCCAGCCAGAGAAAATGCCTGAAGTCAGGAGATGTCTAACGGAAAAAAGAGCAAGGACATTGGTGTCAATGTAATAACTTTTGAGAAGATTGGAAAGGTGGGGGAGAGGCACAGGTTATAAAGGGTTTTAAAGTCCAATGGGATTTTGTATTTGATCCTAGAGGTGGTAAAGAGTCATTGGATTTTATCGAATAGGGAGGTGGCTGATACACAGAATCAGAAGATCGCTTTCATAGCCAAGGGAAGGACGGAGCAGAACCAGGAGAATAATTTATACAGTGACGACAGCATTGCAAAGAAAAACAACTTTGAAAGGATTAAGAAATCCAATCAAAGCGAGGACCGACTGTCTCTGAAGGACCTGCCATGAAGCATGTTACCCAGCCACTAACAGAAAGGTTCGGGTCAAGGGTTTTTGGACATGGCCACTCTATGGACTTGGTTTGCTTGACTTGTCATATCATACGTGGGTCCTGGAAACTAATAGTTCTAAGGCTGACTTTAGAACTTAGAATAAGTGTATTGCATGGATAAATATCTGCTCTCTCCTGACTCATCCCCAAGAGAGATTGGAAGGACCTCTGCAGAAAGTGAGAGGGCCCAGGAAAGAGGCAGGCAGGTTCCAGGACTGTCACAGCTGAGTGAGCTGGCCTTCACTCAACAGTCACCACAATGAAATCTCCTTCCGACAAATGCAACGTTTGCACTTCCGGGCTACTAGAGGGGTTTGAAATAAAAACTATTCTCCCTGAGCCCTTTAAGGGCCAGGGAATAAGAGCTTGGCTCCCTCCTGGCCAGTTCATACACAGTCCTCTCTTTGCCTCCTACTCTGTATGTAGAAACGCTCACACTTGGGGGAAATGTTCATGCTTATTAAATTCAGAATTCAAAGTTTAAAGTTTGATAAAACAATTCTAACCCGAAAACAAAGGTTAATAGGAGGTGTGTGTGTGTGGGTGTAGGTGTGGGTGTGGGTGGTGGGTTACCTAGGGAGATCAGGGAAGGTTTCCAGGGGAGGCAGCCACGAAGCTGGGCCTTCCAAGAAGAAGGAGATTCCAGGCCTGAGGGATAAGGTGAAGCTGAGCTGCACGAGTAGAGAGTCCAGTCTGGCTTCCATGGCAGACATGGGGAGGGAAAAGAGGGGAGGAATCCCCAAGGTGGCGCTCCAAGGCCGGGTGTCAGCCACAGGACTGGGGCTCAAAGTCTGCCTTGGTCACATCTTAGGCGACCTTGGACAAATCACTTCCACCCAAGTCAGCCTCTTTCCTCCTCTGCTCTGTGACTGGATGCTGCTTACAGAGAGGGTAGCAGAGAAGAATCCCTGTTCATGTCTCTTTTCCTGCTCTAGCTCCCTTCTTTCCCACAGCATTTGACCTGTGAAGGCTCTGGAAGTAGGACCCACTGCCCCCCCCCCACTACAATTTCCTCCTTCCTGTGCCCCTGTCTCCTTCCCTTCCCATGGAAGGCAAAAAAGAAAAAGCCTAGAAGCTGGCAGCTGGCAGTGGGAGTTCTGTCCACTGACTCAGACAGGAAGCACACAGTCTGGGATGGAATATGTGCTTGATAAAGGCCTGTAAGGTTGGACTGGGGCAGCAGTGATGAACGATAGAGGGTCTGGGCAGGAGGTTCTGGTACTCTCAGGAATCTGCACCTAGGTTCACTCCCAGAAACCACTGGGAGAAAGCCAAACTCTAGATAATGCTAATTTGCCATCTTGCCTCTGTCCCCCCTCCCCCCAGCTCCAAACCCTGAGCAGCCCAGAGTAGAGAGAAGCCAGGCCCTAGAGAACCCCTAGCCTATCCTCCAGCCAAACAGGGCAGTCTCGGGGAGAAGCCTGAGCCTCCAGGGGCTCTGCCCCGCCCCTCAGGGTGTGTGGCTTGGGGGAAATGAGTTGCAGATGGGCCTGAGAGCTCAGTTTAAGAGAGATCCTTTCCCTCCCACCCACAGAGCTCTGCCTCCTGCTTTCTAGACGGGCTGAGGCAGCATGGGGGAGGGAGCTCAGGGGCCAAGACTTTCTCTGAGCGAGCTCAGCTCTGACCCAGAGACAGCTGAAATCTAAGTTCAGGGTCCTGAGCAGTCATCCACACGGCTCTAGAAAAGGCACATTCACAGACCTTCATTAATTTCTTCCGGTCCTCAAGCCGCTGCCTAATTGATATACAAAAATCACAGGGCTGACAGAGTCATTCCTTTGCTCAAGAGGATTCAGTGGTTTCCTATGGGGTCTAAAAGAGTGGCTGAGTGGTGCAAGGGAGAGCACTGGGCCTGGAGTCAGGAAGACCTGAGTCCAAATCTGGCCTCAGACGCTGCCTAGCTGGGCAAGTCACTTCACCCTGTTGGGCCTCAGTTTCCTCATCTGTCAAATGAGCTAGAAACAGCATGTCAGTCTCTTTGCCATTCCAAATGGGGTCATGGACACTACTGAACAACAACAAATGGTCTCTAGGATTAGTATCTACTCCTCCATTTGGCCCTTCACCTAGTTCTACCTTCTCTTTCCACAGCGATCACACATACACACACTGCTTTCTGGCCAGTCTGTCTCCTGGGCCTGGAATGCACTAGTTCCCTCCCACTCACAGCCAGTTCCTCCCCTAGGCTCCTAGAATTCACTTTGTCTGTATCTGCTAGTTAGCCTGTGTGTTTGGTATCCTACTGGTGGAAAGCCCTCGAGGGCAGCTTCATTTCTGTCTTGGCATACTCAGCAGCTGGGCAGGCTTCCCGGGGCTTCTAAGGGTCTGATCCCCTGCACAGACAAGGTCTGGGGATGGGGTTCTAAGTGACCCCTGGCTCCAGGTTGGCCAAATGGTGGCACAAGGCAAGGCTGGGAGCCTACCTCTGACAACTACTGACGACTGTATGGCCACAGGCAAGCCATCTTCCCTCTCCAAGCCTCAGTCTTGTAAAGACTGTAAAATGTGGATAATAATGTGTAAAATGGGGATAATAATGATACCGTGGTCCTGACTGCCAGGGTTACTGTTAGGTCCCAAATGGGCTTGTGTATGCCAAGGGCTCTGCAAACCTTACAGAAATGGTGGCTGTTGTGACCCAGAGGGCAGGGAAAGGGAAGGAAAAGAGTGAGCTCCTGAGGCTCCCCTGACACACAGAAAGAAGCCTGACTCCTAAGATCAACGGGCCCTCCCGGCTCAGCCCCTGCTGCCAGTTGCCCAGTGCCCGGGGCCTGGCTTTTCTGTTCCCTGTCCAGATATTTACAGAGTAAACTTCAGTGGAGAGGAGAAGCCAGAGAGGGGCTGGGGGAGGAGGGAGCGGGGAGCCTACAGCCTTTGCCAAGAAATCTTCAGCAGGAACTCCCTCAGAGTCTCTTCACAGTCAGAGACACTGTTCCAGAATCTGTGGTTACTGGTCTGGCTTGATGACTCACAGAATGAGTGGGAGAAGAGAAAAGCAGGGACCCAGCCTCAATGAGATGTGGAAGACCTCAGGCTTACACAGACAAGGGTATCCACTCCAGTTATGAGCTGCCAAGTCACCAGCTCTCCAACCTGGACCCAGACCTTTGCGTTTGGGCCCAAAGAAGCAAAGCCTTTGACAAGGTCCAAAACTCCTGCCTTTCTTTGCTTCCATCTTATCCATTTTTGAAATGCCTATGTCTCTGCCATCTATCCCCTCCTCTCCATTCCTACTGTCCCAAGCCCCCTAGTGACTGCCATTTCTACCTTCAATCTCACTTGTGTCCAATCAGCCCCTCACACTATGGCTACAGGAAATCACAGCCACATGTGGATGTGGTCACCCCATTCCCCTGCTCAAAACTCTTCAGTGGCTACCAACTAAAAATCCTGCATTCAAGGCTCTCCAGAGTCTGGTGGCACTGTCCTTTTTCTTCCTTACCTCCCTGCAAGCTATACCCTAGCCAAAGTGGATAAAGAAATCTCTGGTGTGAATGTACCATGTACCTGCCTCCATCTTTTCATAGAATTCATTCATTTGACAAGCATTTATTAAACACCTACTATGTGTAAGGCACTGGGGGTACAAAGACAAAGACAAAACTATTCCTTTCTTCCAAAAACTGCTATTGCACTGGAAGAATGCCAGGCACACACGGGGGAGTAAATACAGAAAGCAGATTCAAAGTAAATCAGGAGTATTGTGAGGGGGAATGTGCTGACGCCTGGGGGAAGGGATATCAGCAAGACCTCTGGAAGTATGGCAACTGAGCTGGGCCTGGACTTGATCAAGAGGCTTCAAGAGGTCAGGAGGGAGAGGGGAGCAAACTTTCAAATGAGACAATATTTATGGAAACCACGTCCCAAAGCCCCTTACTAAGGGACTCTCTCCTTATTGGTAGAGATCAATGTTAGGTTTATACATTTATAGTATCTCAGGTGAGATAGTATACTATATTTATACAGCTGGTGGTACAGTAGATAGAGGGCTGGGCCTGTGTTCAAATCTGGTTTCAGACACTCACTAGCTGGGTGACCTTGGACAAGTCACTTAGACTCTTTGCCTCAGTTTCCTTAATGGTAAAATGGGGAATAATAATAGTACTTATAGTTGTGAGGATCAAATGAGATAATATTTGAAAAAGCACTTAGCACACAGTAGGCATTATAGAAATGCTAATTATTGTTAGTGGTAAAGCACTTAGCACAGTACCTAGCATATAGCAGGCTCTATATAAATGCTTATTCCCTATTCCTCCCCCCTCCCCACCCCTTTTCCCTACCAAGCACCAGTAACAGATTGGACAAAAGCATGTAGGCAGGAAACTATTATCACCAACAGGCAATAGCAAGTAGAACGGTTAGACTGGAAGATGGAATGTATGTGAAATCTGTCTAGAAAGGTAGGTGTGTGGGAATCAGATAAGCCCCAAAGAGGAGTGTGAATTCAATCCTGTAGTCAATGGAGAACCACTGAGTCTTCTAGAGTGTAACAGTGACTTGGGCAGATCAGTGTGAAAGCTAGCTGGAGGAGTGTGAGACTACAGGTGAAGAGACAGATCTGAGAACATTTCAAGAGTTCCCGGGGGTCAAAGCAGTTTAAAGGGAGCCCTTTAGCAGCTCTCACTTCCCCCACACACACCCAAGGGCCCCAGGAACAAAGACCTTCTGTTTCTTTCTGCAATCCCTCAGGAACCAGCCCAACTGCCACTACTTCCCCTCCTGCCCCTGGAAAAAGCCACATCTCTCCTCCACAGGAGAGCCTTGAAGGCAGCTCTCCTGGGCCAGTTAAAGCCCAAGAAGGGGTTGTGTTCCTAGGGCCTAGCAAGTAGTGTCTGCTTAACAATCATTTATTGCCTGTGTCAGGTCCCTCTAATTGACTATAAGCCCTTAGAGGGCAGGTAGTGTCTCCCCAAATTTTGTTTCATCCCCAGGGGAATAACACTTCAATCCACTTTAGACTGCATTTAGAGAGCAGTTTGTCCAAAAAAGATCTGGTGGACTGAGTGAACTGCAAGTATGATCTGAGTTAAACGTATGACATGGCCATCCTGAAAGCAAACACCATCTTGGCTGTACTGGGAGCCCAGGAGCATGGAAGCAGAAAGTCTGGCATCCTTTGAGCTGCTCAGACCACTCAGGGATGAGCATCACAAGTTAGGAAGGGCATTGAGCAGTTGGAGAGAGAACTAAGTTGGGGAAGGGCCTTCAGTTGGGGCCAACTTGGGGATCAGCCAAGGGAGAGACAAGATGAGAGCTGTCATGATGAAGTTAGGTAGGCAGGATCAGGAGCAGCCATGGGGGTCCCAGAAGTCAGTTTGGGCTCATTGTCAGGAGAAAGAGACTCCCTGTAACTGAGAGTTGCCCCAGGAAGGAGGTTTGCTGACCTAGAGGTACCTGATTGGGGAGGTACCCTGCCTCAATTACTTTTTCCATCACTGTCTGAGTTGAGTGTCCCCTGGTCAGCCGAGTGGGAGTCTTGGTTCCTCTGGCTTTAGAGAAGGCAACAGGCCAAGCAGGGGCAGGGTTATAGGGCTACAGAGGTCCTTACCCTGGATCCATTTCCTGAGCTCCCAGGTAGCCCTTTGCCCCTCTAGGCCCTCACTAAGACTCCCTTACGGAGGCTTTTGAGAGTCTAGTTCAGAATTCCTGTTATGACACAAATATGGTTTGGATACCAACACCAGAGAGGGCAAAAATAGAGAAAGAAAACTCTAGGTCATTTTCCCTAATGAATATTGATGCAAAAATTTTAAATAAAATACTAGCAAGGAGATTACAAAAATATATCACAAAGATCGTATACTATGAGTAGGTGGGATTCATACCAGGAAAGCAGGATCAATATTGGGAAAATTCTCAGCACAATTGACTATATTAATAGCAACACCAACAGAAATCATATGATTATCTCAATAGATGCTGAAAAAGCTTTTGCCAAAATACAGCCCCATTCCTATTAAAAACACTAGAGAGCATAGGAGTAAATGGAGCTTTCCTTAAAACAAGAAGTAGCATCTCTCTAAAACCATCAGCAAGCAGCTATAACAGGGAAAAGTGGGAAGAGTTTATGACCAAACAGGAGGCAGAAAAGATCACAGGAAATTATATGAAATTAAAATTAAAAAGCAAAATCAAAACTAATGCAAACAAAATTAGAAGGAAAACAGAAAACTGGGGGGACAGTTTTACAGCTTTTCTCTAACAAAGGTCTACTTTTTCAGCTATATAGTGAACAGAACCAAATGATGAAAATACAAGCCATTCCCCAACTGATAAATGTGAACAGGTAGTTTTCAAAATAAGAAATCAAAGCTTTCAACAGTCACATGAAAAAATGCTCTAAATCACTACTGATTAGAGAAATGCATATTAAAACAACTTGGATAAACTACCTCCAAGCTATCAGATTGGCTAACATGATGAAAAAGGGAAACTGACAAAGGAGACAGAAGGAGCATCAGACACCTTCAAGTTCACCCCCATTGTACTACAGATGAGGAAACTGAGGCCCAAAGAAGGGAAGGGATTTAGGACCTGAAATCAAGAGCTGGAAGCGAACCTCTGAGCTGATCTAGTCTAATTCTCACATTTTATAGATGATAAACTGAGATCCAGAGGGGGGATATGATTTGCCCAAGGTCACATAGGAATTAAATAGAGGAGTAAAGATTTGAACCCAGGTCCTTTGAACCCAGAGCCAGGGCTCTTTTCACTGCAGCAATGACTCTACTCTCCATTAAGCAAGGCAGCATCCAAGGCTGCCACTCACCTGCTCAGAGAGAGAGAGAGCATGGGCCCTTTCTGGTTCAGACATGGCATGGAGAGGCATCGTGCCAGCTCACCAACCTTCTCCTCCTGGCCCTCTTCACTGCCAACTGTAAAATGACAGCTCCTGGAAGACGTCTCCTGGATTGGGTCTGGGTTTACTTTGTGTCTCCGGATGCCCACAGTGCCTAGCATATAGGTTGTAAATGCTTGTTGGATTGTGCTGGGCCATGCTAAAGGCTTTCCACCTCTGTGCCTAAGGGATACCTGAACCCTGCTTAGCCTCTGCTTAGCAGCAAGGCTGGAAGATGTTCCCACTCATGGCTTATTTGCACGATATCTATAGGACTGGAAGAACTTAGATTTAGAGTGGTAAGGGGCCCAGAAGGTACAAATCAAGGCCAAAGTCCTCACTTACAGAGGAGGAAACTGAAACCCAGAAAGGTGGAGCAACTTGAGCAAGATCGCCCAGGCCTGAAGTTGCAAAACTTGGATCCAGACTCAGGTCATCCACCACACTGCCTCTCACTGTCTTTTGGGGAAAACCAATTTGGCCCAGTTTGTAATGGAGAGGATCCAAGCTAACAATTCCCCTGTTGAGTCCCCAAGCTGAAGCAATTCTGATAGTCAAAGGTGCTAATGAAGACTATCCAGGGAACCTGTGGGTGCTCCCTGTCCTCTTCTTGCTCAGCCATGTCACAAGGCAATAGAGATGATCCTCCCTGGATGGAAGCAGCACTTCCCCTGGTCACATTGAAGGATACCCCAAATGAGAGGCTCTGGTTCACTGACCCCTCTAAATTCAGTAACCCCTGTGTCTTCCGTCAGCTGCCCTTCTGCATCAGGCCCCTGACTCTCTAATCTCCTTAACAAAGCTTATGCCCATCTCTTTCAGACCCACTCCGACTGGCACGCCTGCTTCCTTCCCTGTCTGGGCTTCCCTTCTAGCCTCTTGCTCTTCCAAATGCTCCTCTGGTCTATTTGCCAAGCTGAACGGCAGCAGCATGAGGACAAGATGGGGGGGAGGGAGGGAGAGGCCATCTGCTCCTTGTGTGAGCACAGAACTGGCCACATGTCAACAGGCCACATAACTGGAGTCATGCCTCAGAGGATGATAATACCAACTGACAACAGGGTCAGTCACAAAGTCTTCAAAGTGCTTCATATACACTATCTCATCCAAGCCTCCCAGAAGCCCCATTTCAGAAATGAGAAAACTGAGGCTCAGAAAAGTGATCACAGCTAGAAAGAAGCAGAGATAGGATTTGAACCTGATGCTTCCTGACTCAGTTAAGTCCAGTGTTCTGTTCACTATCCCATGCACTTCTATGATAATCTCAGAACCTTCGATCTGGCAGAGACCTTTGAGGTCCACCTAGTCCAACCACCTCATTTTACAAAGAAGGAAACTGAGGCCTGGGAAGGAAAAGAGAGCTGCCAAAATTTGCACAGGCAGCAAGGGAAAGAAGAGTTGACTGCTCTGAGCCTAGGATACTCCATACTTATAGCCCCTGATACATCCATTTCTGAGATGCCAGGTTAAAGTGAGGTAGAGTGCAGTCTGTGTAAAGGTTCATTCAAACCCAAACTCTTGATCTTATAAGGACCATCCTCATCAACTGTGCTTATTCCAAGAACTACATAACACTATCCATGCTTCTCCCCAGTTAAGAAATGGTCAAAAGATAAGAACAGGCAGTTTCCAAAAGAAGAAATTAAAGCTATCAATACTTGAAAAAAATACTCTAAATCACTATTGATTAGAGAAATGCATGTGAAAACAACTCTGAGGTACTACCTCTAGTCAGAAATAACAAATGCTGGAGGGCATATGGGAGAATAAGTACACTGAAGCATTGTTGGTGGAGTTGCGAATTGGTCCAACCATTGGGGAGAGCAATTTAGAACAACACCCAAAGCACTATAAAACTGTGTGTATCGTTTGACCCAGCAATGCTACTACTAGATCTGTATCCCAAAGAGATCAATGAAAATGGAAAAGGACCTATGTTACAAAGTATAGCAGCCTTTTGTGGTTGCAAAAAATTGGACATTTAGGGGAGCATAATTTTCTTACTTTTTTTGCTTTTTAAAAATGAAAATGTTTGGCCTGACTTCACATGTATAATTGATCTCATGTTGCTTGCCTTCTCAATGGATAGGGCAGGGCAGGAGGGAGGGAGAGAGAGAATTTGGAACTTGAAATTAAAAAAAAAAAAAGAATGTTGAAAATAAATAATATACTTTTTAAAAACTGTATCCACACTTTCATTGGGGTGATAGTTCCTTTCACCAATGCAGATCATTGACCCACAAGACCTTCAGAGGGGATTTCACGAGCTTCTGTGACCCCAAAACACTCATCACGAGGCTGCCAACCGTCTGGTGATGAACTTCTCACTTTGGACCCAGGTGGGAGTCTCAGCTGAGCCACTTCTGCCTCAGGCAGTTGGCTCCACTAACGCTGAGCCTCACTTTCCTTCTCTGTAAAAATGGGGATAGGGTTGTTGTGAGGAAAGAGTTTTGTCAGCTGAGAAGTGCATTTAGGAATTGATCTGGTTGGGTTCCATCAATTCTTTCTTCCAATAAACATTTCTCAAACAGCAGCTATATGCAAGACACAAGAGACACAGACCCAACACAAAACTGTTCTTGAGGAGTTCACCATGGGCGAGGGGGAGGGGGGGACGTGGGTAGCAAGTCCACTGACACCTTGCTGGATGTCGTCAATGTGTTGGCAAAGTTACACAGCTGCTCATACCATCTGACCTGATAATTTCCCTTGGGATAATAGATCCCAAGGAAATAATTCAAAAGGGAAAATCATAATAATCTGTACAAAGATTGTCATAGCAGTGCTTTCTAATAGGAGAAAATTGGGATCATCTTATGCTAAGAGATGGGATCCTACAGAAAAGGCTCCATGCTTATAGAAACACTGCATGATGACCCAAGTTGGAAGTGACAAGCCTGCCTAAAAACTGAATGTATTTTGTACAGGTTCATAGATTCTCTCAGTTGGAAGGGGCCTCTGCAATGTTTAGTACAAGTTATATCCAATTAAGAATTCCATCTACAGCTCCCCCCAACAAATGACTGGCAAGGCAGAGACATAAGGAATATGTTTGGTGCCTGGACATGACACCCCTGAAGGAGGACGTGTACTGCAGTATACCAGGAAGGGAGAGGAAGACCACCCTGGGATACACTGCTGCTACCAGGAGAGCCAAAGCCAGGCAGGAGAGGAAGTAAGCTCTGGGGTGAGGCCTCTAAATTTCCTGCCTTGGGATAAATCCCCCTTGGCTCCACTCTAGTTATACCTCTGCATCCAGCCTTCAAGGGAAGACCTCCAGTGACAGGGAGCTCATTCCATGCCAAGGCCACCTACTCTGCTTTCTCCAGGCCCTGCGTTCAACCCAGAAAATACAAAGATATGCCAGAGACCCTGCTATTCCCAGAGGGTACTTACTGTTTTTCATTGTTTAATTCTATATAATTTTCAAATCTGGCCCTCAAACCTTATCAGCTTTTGCCTCATGGACTTGGGGAATGTTGAAAAGAGATTCGCACAACTGACTCACCACTGAATTTGTGGAATGTTTGACCTGAAATAGGGCTTTGAGACAGGAAACAAAGGGTGGGGATAAGCAGCCCTTCTTCAGATGAAAAAGTACAGACAGCAGCATCCCCCAAGGGATTAGTGCTGGGGCTGCTTTTACTGAAAATTCAATTTAATTCAACAAACTTTGCTTTTCTTATAATTCAATTTTGTTCTAGTTTAGTTTCTAATTCTTTCCCTCCCACCCACTGAGAAGGCAAGAAAAACAACTCGTTACAAACACGCATCATCAAGCAAAACAACTTCCCCCATTAGCTGTGTCCAATATCCGTATATCTATATTTCTAGCTCTCTGGATGCTTCAATCTGTCAATCTCTTCTCTGTCTCGCTCCATCTGGAGGTCTCTGGAACTGGCCTTGGTTGGTGCTGATCAGAATTTCCAAGTCTTGCAAAGCTGTTTGTCTTTACAATATTATTGTTATTGGATAAATTGTTCTGGTTCTGCTTGCTTCATTCTGCCTCAGTTCACACATATTTTATTATCATTACAACAGTTTAAAATTTTAGCTTTTAATTACAGTGAACATTTGATTTTGTCCCAGTGAAGGAAAAGTATTGGTGAAAATCAGAAACAAAACCAAAGCCCACTTGATGTTGGTCCAGTCTCTCTTCTTTTCAGGAAGAGGCAGCAATAGAGGCCCTGAGCTGGGTTTCTCTGAAACCATCTCCTTCGTCATTTCTTCCAGCACAATGGTATTCCATCACATTCACTGACTATGACTCGTTCAGCCATTCCCCAATTGACAGGCACCCTTCAGTCGACTAACTTTTCTTAAGAATATGACATGTAAAAAGTCCTAGGATAGATACAAAGTTCAGATGACAAAGTATCCCTGCCCTTTAGAGGCTGCAGTCTTGTGAAGGGAGATTCCACACACATAGAGAAGTAGACAGACACACGATTGGGAGTAGTGCATAGGTGGGGCCTGGCAATGAAGAGCAGGCAAGAGAGAGTCTGAATTGGGCATCTAAGTGATAGGGAAGCCCTGCCATATGTGAGCAGAGGCGTGTCAGCCCCAGAGTAGGCACAAGGGAAATTTGGAGGGGGAGAAAGGAAGTGAGAAGAGCTGGGAGGAGGCAACAGTTCATGTGGGTAGAAAAAGAAAATGGTGGGTAGATGGGAGAAGCTATAGAGGTAGAATCAAGAGAATGCAGTAATGAGTTGGGCATAAGAGGTGAGAATTTACCTGGGCAAATTTACCACCATGGGTATGAATGTGGGAGACCAGGTAAATATGGAGAAGTTAGAGAAACAGGTTTAGGATGGAAGATCAGCTCCATTTTGGACATGGAGAGTTTGGGACTCAACACGTCCTATATAACATCCATGTAGAGACATTGTAGATCAGAGGATCTTAGGTCTAGAACTAGAAAAGACTCCAGAGACCACCTGGCCCAATCTCTTCATTTTGTATATTAAAGAAACTGGGGCCCAAGGAGGGGGAGGTGACTTGCTCATAGCTGGTTCTTGATCTGGAGCTCAGAGGAGATAGCAGGACAAGAGATGGAGACCTGCAAAGTATCTTCACCAAGGGGGTGGCTGTAGGCATAAGAGTGAATGAAACTAACAAGCGAGATGGAGAAGAGGTCAGGAGGAGGATTGGGGGGAAAAGAGGGAGATGTAGTAAGAGCCATTAGAGAAGAAAGAACAAGAGAGTATAAGACCTCTAAGTCTAGGGAAGACAAAGCATCTAGGAGAAGGTGAGCAACCATGTCAGATTCTTCAAAAAAGTCAGTGATTCCAAGCTCACTAGTAACCTTAGAGAAAATAGTTCAAGTCAAGTGATGGCCTGGGGGTTGGGGAGAGCCAGATGGGAAAGGGGTTGAAGGCAGAGTAGGGGACAAGGAAGTGGGGATACCAAAGGAAGGAAACTTCTTCAGCAAATTTGCCAGTGAAGGGAAGGAGAGAAATGGGACAGAAACTAGGCAGGTAGAAGGGTCAATGGAAGGCTTCTTTAGGACTGGAGAAACTAAACCATGTTGATACAATAGAATAAATCATAGTATAATATGATCTATATATATAATATAATTAAAGAATGAAGAACACTGACATCTAGCTACTGACAAGCCAAGCCAACATGAAGATTATTTTTCAACAGGTAGATTTTTAACAAGTTGTGAGGAAGCAAAAGTAATAGATGAGTTTTAATATAGCATAAGGTAATATATTTCAAGGAAAACAAACTATATTTCTAAAATGATGGGATCTGTTCTCTGTTGTGACCTAAGTAAGGGACCTAAGAGTCACTGAAGTGTTCTTAGAAGATATGGACCCAATATGCTTTTGTGACCAGGGAGGTCACCCCAGGGCTACAATTTTAAATCATTCTATGAAGAAGAAAATGGGAAAACAACCAAAGCAATCAATGTGGCTGTACAGGGAGCTCTTAAAAGAACATCTGTAAAAGATAGACAAAGCACAACCCTAAGGCCAAAGGTCTGACCATATCACTCCCCTACTTGATAAACTCCAGTGGCTCCCTCTTACCCCCAGGATCAAATATAAAGTCCTCTGTTCATCAATTAATGCCCTTTACAAACTGGCCACTTCTTATCTTTCAAGTCTTCTTATACTTTAGTCCCCTCCAAACATTCTATGGCCTCTTCACTCTTCCTTGTACACACAACCTTGCCTCTCCCATCAAAGCCTTTTCACTGGCTGTTCCCCATGCCTGGAATTCTCCATGTTTTCCCTCTGCCTCCTAGATTCCAAACTTAGCTCAAGTCCTACCTTCTGCAAGAGGCGTTTGCTACCCCTCTCAGACGTTATGTTCCATTTATACCACATAGATTTTGTATGTGGCATCTCTCAATAGAACGTGAACTCATCAAGGGCAGAGATGGTGTTTGGGCCCTTCTGTGGATCCCCAGCAGCTGGTACATAGTAAGCGCTTAATAAATACTTTTTGACTGACTGAATGAACAAATGAATGAAAGCAAAACTGACCACAATGTTTTTCTTTCCTAGTCAGGAACAGGCAGGGAGAGGGGGAATAAGTGTCCTGTCCTTACTACCAACCTCTACCCTATGTCCTTCACTCTATGCCCGCTACTGCCCCATATTCAGTCTCCACTGACATAATTTAGAAGATGCAACTTACATATAAAGTGAGAAAGTGAAAAATTGATTAGATAGCTAGATATACAGATAGACAGATGTATGTTATATCCACACTGCACCAAATTCAATCACTTGATGATTCCATTAATTTGGCAGGCAAAATCAAATTCATGAATTTGCTGACTTGGTACTGAGAGGGTCCCAGCCTGCAATGAGTCTTCCCAGGTTTGGGGGCAAAAGTACAGAGAATGCTGATACCCCAACAGTCCAAGCAACTTGAGTTTGCTTCTTTCCTTCCTATTTAGCCACCCTGATGTTTCGAGGGTCTGAGTTATTCACATGTCTGAAGAGGAGTGAGATTAAATTTCTAGTTTCCCAAGTAATCACTTTCCAGAAGACATTTTAGTACCCAAATTTCCAGGGAAGCTGTTTTCAACACATCGAAATGCACCATGGAGATGATCAGACAGTTGATAGTTTAAAAAGAAAAACAAGTTCCAGGTCCTCCTCCCCACTCCGGCGGCCCAGTGACCCTGGGGAAAAACCAAAATCCAGTGCTTGCGTCTCCTAGACCCACAAAGCCTCTTCTTTCTCCCCAGGCTCATTGGAGCAGGCCAAGAGTCCTCCTCCATTCCTCCCCTAGGAAGGATTCTCCAGCTTCACTGGGTCAGGTTCAGACCCTGGGAAGCTTCGACCAATAGGAGTACATGGACCCATGGCAGGCCGCCCACTGTCCTGTCCGTTCGGTGATTGAAACATAAATAAACCAGCTGTCCTTCCTGGTCTGCAGCCAGAGGTGCCACAAAGCCAGAAAAGACAGAAAGGGGGCCTACAAACAAGGAGAGGGTTTTTCTAGGCAGCCCTCATTGCCTGCACCCTCCTCAAGAAAGAACGCAGCAGCCTCCCCTATCCAGCAAAATCATGTTGTTAGCATAACTTGCTCCTTCCTGTTTTGTTATACAAAACAAATCATCTGTCCAGTGACCTCCTTGCTGGCAAAGGATCTCAGACATTGAGTTCAAAGGGATCCAACCCCTCCTTGTTTTACAGAGGAGGAAACTGAGGCTCACTCAGAGGCAAAGTTACACAGGTATTAAGCAACAGACCTGGGTTCCAAAGTCAGGACCCTGAATCTCAGAGTGAGAAGGGCCCTCAGAAGCTTTTCCATGTCTATACCATACCCAGACACCCTGAAGATTTTCAAGGAAGTAGAACCCTCCCAACTAGAGTAGCTAACTTCACTGTCACCAGGCACTATGCTCAGCACCGGGAAAACCAAGGGAGAGATGACAAAGACCTTCCTCTTACTATCCACTTTATATACATCTATGCAGGACAACCCAAAAGTCTTAGGTCAGATTTATACCTTAATAACCTCAGAAGCGTAAGTGCTATATACTGACAAAACATTTGGAAGGTGAATAATTTAAATTTTTAAAATATTGATACACTTCTTATTAAAATTCAACACTGCCATCATCTTGTGCTACATGCAATATTCTCCTCAATTTGTGAACTTTGCAAAAAAAAAAAAAAAGCTTTCATCATCGCTGCTTAGTTACAGAAAAGATGCCAGCCATAAGGTCATCCAAAGAGAGAGGTTTTGATGTGATCCCCCAAGAAAAAGTCTAATGGAGATAAGTCAGGTGACTGAGGTGGCCAAACAAAGTGACCTCTGCCATTGCCATCCACTGGCCTCAGAAAGTACCATCCAGAAAATGAAATTTAAAATTGATGATTCAAAATTCACACAGCTAACAGAATGTAAAAGAGCTATAAATAACTTTCAAATTATGTTTCTGTAAGCATATAGTGGGCAGTAGATAGAGTGCTGGGGTCTGGGGCCTGGAGTCAGTAAGATCCTTCTTCCTGAGTTCAAATCTAGCCTCAGCAGACACTACCTAGCTGTGTGACCTTGGGCAAGTCACTTCATCTTGTTTGCCTCAGTTTCTTCATCTGTAAAATGAGTTGGAAAAGGAAATGGCAAACCATCCCAGTGTCTTTGCCAAGAAAGCCCCAAAAGGGTTCACAGAAAGTCAGACATGACTGAAAAATTACTAAACAACCACAAGCATATAGCACTTATGCTTCTAAAATTATTAAAAACTTTACAGCTGCACTGAGACTTTTGGGATGTCCTGTGCATGTATATGCTGTGTCCTGCGATAGGACTCCCAGCTCCAGGCACTTAATCAATGCTTGTTGATCAATAGGTGGGTTTTATATTCTTCTCATCAGTTATTTAAAATCTGGACCTTGCCTCCAAGGCAGGATCACACTATGAGTCAGCTGTGGAAGGGAGCCCAGGACTGCTGGGATGTTCCATCATGGAGGGAGCTTTGTGAGCACCAGTGGCTGCTTCTTTGGATGACAAAGCATAGACAGCGCTGTCCTTCCTCCAGAACTGCCTTTGTGTTTATTTATTTATTTATAATACTTTCAATTCCTGTATGAATCTGTTGTCTCTCCAATCAGAAGGGAAGGCCACTGTGGGTAGGGACAGTTTCATTCTCTGTCCCTGGTACCCAACCCAGTGCCTGGCACACAAGAGGCATTTAATGAATGCTTGTTCATTGATTTAGCCTGACTCTAACTTCAAGAGTCTTTCAACTAAGCCAGGTCACCTCCCTAAAGCAGGTCACAATCTGTAACAGGCCCTGAAGATGAAAAGCCACAGACCGAAAATAAGCACAACCACAAAAATGAGATGTTTGTAACCAAAGGATAGCCAAGATCCTGAAAGAGAAAAGACGCCATGTCAGCTACAAAGAAAACCAGCAAAGATCCAACTAGCTGAGAAATAGCATGTTGAGAGAGTGTATCTGCATGAGATAGCACGGATCAGAGTCTGCTATCCAAAATCTACAGGGGAACGACCCAAATAGACAGCCATTCACACTTTCAGGAAACTGAGGCAACAATGCAGGCACTCTGTATCTGTGAATACAAAATGTATACCAAGAGAAAATAAAGTAATTGGGGGAGCAGGTGGGGAGGATCAGGGTGGGCTTCCTGGAGAAGGGGGCACTTGAGCTGAGCTTTGAAGGAAGGTAAGGATTCTAAGAGGCTGAGGTGAGGAAAGAGAGCTCTCTGGCCATGGGGCACAGCCCATGCAAAGGCAAAGGGGTGGGAGATGGAGTGTTGCATGCAAGAAACAGCAAGTGGGTCGGTATGGCTGGAACACAGAGTATGTAAAGGGGATTGCGGTGTAATACTCCTAGTAAGGAAGGCTCTGGGATATCACTGGGCATATATCCCAAAGATGTCAAAAACTGGAAGGACATGGATTTTCAAAGATATTTACATCAATATTTTTCTGGTGCTGCAAACAAGGAGTAACAAAATGAACACCTATTGATTGGTGGATGGCTGAACAAATTCTGGGACGGGGGGGGTGAATTGAACAGAATATTATCGTGCTGTAAGAAATGGCAGCTATGAAGACTTCAGAGGAGCTTAGGAAGGGTTGTATGAACTGATGTGGAGTGAAGTGAACAGAACGAAGAGGACAATCTCCATGAGAGCCAAAATGAAGGAAAGGAAAACAACTGTAAGAAACGTCAAAGCTCCAGTCAACACAGAGGCCAGTGAGGATGTCAGAAGATTGATGAAGAAGCATGCCATACTCCTCTTGGAAAAGACAAAATGAACTAGACATGCAAAGAGAGATGTCACACTCTCAAGACTGTGACCAATTTGTTGATTTGTTTGTCTTGACTCTACTTCTTTGTTATCAGGTAGCAGGAAGTGAGAGATGAAGGGAAGGGAAAAGGAGGGGAAACGGAGGTGAAAGGGAAGAGAAAGGAAGGGAAAGAAAGAGGAAAGGGAAAGGGAAGGGAAAGGAAAGGAAAAGGAAGGGTAAGGGAGGGGGGAGGGAAAAGGAAGGGAAAGTTTTTAAGAGGAAGGGAAGGGAAAGGGGAGGGAAGGACATCAATAAAATATTTTTTAAAACACAGAAGAAAACCCAAAGATGTTGGAATGAGACTCAAATAGGGCACTTTTGTTGCTTCCTTGATAAATTTAATGCACATTTAAAAAAAATTTATACATAACAGAAATTCAGCAGTTTCATATACAATATTCTTTTCTTTGTATATTGTAATGTTTGTATTTATTGATGATTGTTAAGTTTATAAGAAAATGGAATTAAAAAAAAAGCTAAGCTGGAACCAAAGTGGGAAGGCCTTTACATGGCAAACAGAGGAGTTTATAATTTATTCTGGAGGTAAGAGGGAGCCACTGGCATTTCATAAGCAGAGAAGTATCATGATCAGACCTGGTTTTAGGAAGATCACTATGTGGAGAACGGATTGGAGAGATTGGAGACCGAAAAACCTAGTTAGGTGTCTATTGCAATAATCTAGAAGAAACACAACAAAAGTCTAAACTACAGTGGTGGTCATGTGAGTGGAGAGACAGAATCCCTAAGATATGGCAACTGATGGAATATGAGGAGTGCAACAGAGTGAGGAAATGAGGATACAAACATGGGTGACTGACTGGTGCCCTTGACAGAGTACAGAAGTTCAGAAGAGGGAGAGGTTTGGAGAAAAAGATCATGAGTTCTGTTTTGGAGACACTGATGCCTTACAGAAAATGAGAACTGTCCAATAGTGATGTGGGATAGAGATCAGGGCTGGAGTCAGCCATTTGGGAGGCAGGAACCCTAGGGCCGATGAGATCACAAAGCAAAGGTACTGAAGATACCGAAAAGATACTGAAAGATACTGAAGATACTGAAAGATACTGAAAAGACACTGAAAGATACTGAAAAGGAAACGACAAGGCCTTAGGCTACAGTCAGAGGATCAGGGGGACATGGGTGATGACCTAGCAAGAGGCTGAGGAGCAGTCACATGGGAAGGAGATAAGGGAGAGGACTGGAATGGAAACCTAGGCAGATTTTCCTGTAGCAAGACTACAGGAAGGCCAAGAAGAAGAGGCACCCCAGAGGTCTTTGGTCAGTTGCAGTTGAGTGAGGAGGCCGGGAGCCAGACTACAGGGGACTGAGAAGTGAGGGAGAAGAAAGGAAACAGAGGTAACTAGCAGATCGAGATGACTTTTTCAAGTTCGAGGGGGGAACCTCAGCTTCCTCCTCTGTTGAATGAGGCCACCTTAGAGGGACACTTCTCTCTTCGAAAGTCTCCAGCCCTCTGATGCTAGAAAAGGAATCCATGCCACCAAAGTCTCAGTTCCTGCAGAACCCCAGGGGAGTAGGCTTCCACATAAGCCTGAAAATGCCACTAGTTTTAAGGGTGACTGTCCCCATCCCCAAAGAAGCCTGAAAGAATTCTTCCTTTCAAAAAGCTCTGCTGCAAAGAGTCAGAGAGGCAGAATGGAATCATGCAGAGTGGGCCTCCAAGTCAGTACAACAGGGTTCAAATCCAAACCTCTACCCTGCCCTCATGCTGGCTGGGTAAGCCTCAGTATGTCTGAACCTTTCTAGTGTCCAAGGTGACCCTCTAACACCAGCAATGACAGACAAAATGAAGACGGTCATTGGGAGCCAGACTCTCCTCATTTGAGTCCTCTGCACCCAAATCAGAGGGCTGGTTCGAATGCTACCATGTACCATGGCCTGCCCTACTCTCCAAGCAAATCAGGAGGTTGCTGGAGGAGGAACAAAAAACTCAGGTGAAATGCTAAAAAAAAGATCCATTTCCTGTTGGAAAACCTCCCTTATTCCCAAAGGAGTCATAACAATCAAAGCCCCTCCCCCCCTTGCCCCAGCCTGATCTCAGTCTGCTGAGCCCACGGGGTGAATGTTCATGGAGTGAATGCTCATGGGGCTGGTGCTCTGGGAGATCACTGCCAAATTTCTCTGAACCCAGCTCTGTCAAGGCCTTGCCTCAGCTCCCAAGCAGAAAGACTGAGGTCCCTGCAGGACCCCTCAGTTCCAAGGCCAAGAACAATGAGAACTAGTCCACAGCAGCACCCTAGCAACTAGCAAGTCATCTCAGTCTGAGGCTTGGAAGTGTCTTCGGACACCTCTCTAGAGCCCACTACCTTACCCGGGGTTATGAAATGGGAGTTACCCTTTAACAAGGGGGAGGGGAAGAGGGGGAAAAGGGGATAGCGCTAATGGGGAGGGGAGCTGATGGTGGAGGACAGATCCTGATTTGCCACCAAGTCCCTCCAAGCAGCAGTGATGTGAGCGAAGGGCATCAGAGGCGGACGACGGACAGGGGGGTGACCCTCAGACATCTTTCCTGGCACTGATTCTCCCTGGACCGCAAACCTACCCAGGGGAGCCTCATCCCTGGCCCCCATTTCTGCTCTGCACTGATCGTTAGGGCTCTGGCTTTCTCTCCATGTGGGGGATGAGAATTGGCTTTCTGCCGGTAAGGTGGACTGCTCCCAACACCTCTTCCACACAGTGAAAACGCTGCCCCAAGTCAGTCCACAGCAGAGACCGACTGCCCAGGGAATGCCAGAAGGACGGGATCTCGTGGCCCTCCCTTGCTGGAGATTTTCAGAGGAGAAGCTGGCTGTCCTCTTGGTCAGGATGCCGCAGCAGGGCTGACTTTAGAGGGGCTCTGTGAGCGCTCCTAAAGGGGAACCTCGCATTCTGGGCAAAGTTGCCCCTCGCTGGAGCGGCTGCAGATGGGGCTGCCCTTCCTTGGGACACTGAGATTCAGGTACCGGGGAGCGCTGGCTCGCTGGGCTACAGGGTTCTGCACCTTCAGTTCTGTTTCAAAGGAAAGGAAATCAACCCACCAGGAATTCGTCCCGGCCCCGGGCATCTTCTCACCAGACCGTTGATAAAGGATGTTCAAAAACATCACCATGTTCCTCGCTCACCCTGCCCCAGAATCGGGGAGTGGGAAACCCAAGGGCAGTGTGCTAATCGAGGGCGCGAAGCGGCAGGGGCACGGGAGGACTCGAAGCCAAGGCCCAGGGGGGACGCAGCCCCATCTTCCGGATCTAAACGCAGAGCCTTCCACCCTGTCTGACAGCCGCAGGGGGGACCCGAGAAGCAGAATACAAAGAAGTGTTGGGGGTGGGGGATGTCACTATCCCTGCCCAGCCAAGCGTACCTCCTCCTGCCCCAGGGCCAAGCAAGGCCGTCCCAACGCGCCCCCCCTTCCCTCCCTGAGGCCAGTCGTGGGCTCGGCCCCGGGGCAGGGACTGCTGGGGGGCTTCTCGGCGGGGCGGGGGGCGCTTACCTGGCTCGGGAACTGTGCCAGGGGCGGCGGCGGCGGCGGGGCGCAGCAGACGCCTGTGCAAGCGGCCAGTGCGCTCTTGCAGGCGGGCCGTCCGGCGGCTCAACGCCAGCAGGTGGCCCTCCAGCTCCTCGAGCAGGGCCAGGGAATGGCCGCACAGGTCGGCGAGCTGCCGAAGCAGGCTGAGGGCCGCCACGCCGCTCACGTCGCGCAGCTCGCTCAGCGGCAGAGGCAGCGCGGCCCGGGCTGGCCACAGGCGCGTGGGCACCACGCGTCGCTTGTAGAAAGGCATGGTCAGCCTCCGGAGGCAGCGCTGCGCTGCAGGAGCAGCTGGAGCAGGGCGGGCAGAGTAGCGGATGGAGCGCCCGGTGCCAGGACCGGCGGGCAGCGCCGACGGGCAGCCGGACGGACGGGCGCCGGCCTCAGACCCCTAGCGTCCCGAGGCGCAGCTCTCAGCTCCCTGCCGGGCCAGAGTCAGCCACAGCATCCCGCACCCACTGCCAGTTGCCCTGGACCAGAGTGCGAGCCCCCAAGCTGCAGCCCCAGGCCCTGGGATGAGCTGAGCAGCAGCTGCCGCTGCTGCCGGCCAGCTAGCCTCGGCTCCTCTGACTGCTGCTCCTCCCCTTTACCCCCGCCCCTCCTCACTGCCCCTCCCCCTCGCGGGGCTCCTTCAGGATCCCTCCCCCCAAACACACCCCTGCACCCCCCACCCCGGCCCGCCTTCTTTTCCCAGGCAGACACACAGATTCTCGGCACTGTAGAGAGGACAGCAGGGGAAAGTAGAACAGGGCAGGAAGGGAAGGAAGGACGGAAAGGGGGAGAGAGAGACACAGAGAGAGAAAGAGAGAGACAGAGACAGAGACAGAGACACAGAGAGAGAGACAGAGACACAGAGAGAGACACACACAGAGACAGAGACACAGAGAGACAGAGAAAGACAGAAAGAGACAAAGACAGAGAGAGGCAGAGACAAATTCTCGGCGCTTCATCTAGGAGAGGAGGGGAACGTAGGACAGGGAAGGAAGGGGAGGGTGAGACAGAAAGGGGGAGTGAGAGAACGAGAGACAGAGTGACAAGGAGAGAGAGGGATAGACACACACAAAGAGAGAGAGAGACAGAGAAAGAGAGGAGGGAGGAGGTGGAGAAAGGAGGGAGGACGAGGAGAGAGGGAGACAGATACAGGAAGAGACAGAAGAGAGAAAAGACAAAAAGAGAAAGAAAGAGAATGACCATGAGACAGAGAGAGGGAGAAAAAGAGTAAGAGAGAGAGAGAACGAGAGAGAGTGATGGGGGGGAGGAAGGAGGGAGAGAGAGAAAAAAGACAGAGAGAGAGACACAGAGACAAAGAGAGACAGAGATACTGACAGATAAAGAGACATTGAGGGAGAAAGAGACAGAAAGAGATAGACAGACAGAGACAGAGAAAGAGCATGAGACTGAGAGAAAGAGACAAGCAGAGACAGATTCTCGGTACTAGAGCTAGGACATCAGGGAAAGATAGAACAGAGCAGGAAGGGAAAGAGAGACGGAAAGGGGGAAAGAGAGAGCAAGAGAGAGACACACACACAGCGAGAAACACAAAGACAGAGAGATATTGAGGAAGAGAGAAAAACATTGAGGGAGACACCGAGAGAGGAAAGACAAAGACAGAGAGAGAGAGAGAGAGAGAGACAGAGAGAGAGACAGAGACAGAGAGAGAGAGACAGAGACAGAGAGACAGAGAGAGAGACAGAGAGACAGAGAGAGAGAGACAGAGACAGAGAGAGAGAGAGAGAGAGAGAGAGAGAGAGAGAGAGAGAGAGAGAGAGAGAGAGAGGAAGGACACAGAGAGACAGACAGATACAGGAGACAGAAAAATAGAGACTGAGAGACAGAGACAGGCAGAGATAGAGATTCTCAGCGCTTCATCTAGGACAGGAGGGGAAGATAGGGCAGGGAAGGAAGGGGAAGTTGAGATGGAAAGGGGGGAAAACAGAGAGACAGAAAGAGACATAGAGAGGGAGAGACACACACAGAGAGACGGAGGGATAGAGACAGGAAGAGAGATGGAGACAGAGAAAGTGAGACAGAGAGAGGTGAGAAAGAGAGTCATAGAGTGAGACAGACAGACAGAGAAGGAGAGAGAGAGGGAGAGAGAAGACAGAGGGAGAGAGAGGACAGAGACACAGGACAGAGACATTGACAGAGAGATAGAGGGGGAGAAAAGGATGGAGAGAGAAGAGAGAGCGAAAGGGATAGAAGAGAGAGACAGACGGAGGGAAGGAGGAGAGACAGAGAAAGGGAGAGTGACAGAGAGACAGAGAGGGGACAGAATGAGACAGAGGGCAGAGACACAAAGAAAGAGAGAGAGGAATGGAGAGAGAGGCGACATAAAGGGAGAGAGAGGAGACAGGGAGAGAGAAAGGGGGAGGAGGGGAGAGAGGAGGGAGGACAGGGAGAGAAAGAATGAGAGACAGAGACAGGAAGAGACAGAAGAGAGGAGAGACCAAAAGAGAGAAAGAGACAAAGAGAGAGACTGATAGAGACACTGAGGGGGAGAGAGACAGAGAGGAGAGGCAGAGAGAGAGAAAGAGAGAGAGGCAGGCAAAAAGAGAGAAAGAATGAAAGTCAGAGAGTGAGAGGAGGGAGGGGGGAAGAGAAAAAAGAGAGAGAGACAGAGACGGAGACCAAGAGACAGAAACAGGCAGAGAAACAGATTTTTGGCGCAGCATTTAGGACAGGAGGGGAAGGCAGCACAGGGAAGGAAGGAGAGGGTGAATTGGAAAGGGGCAGAGAGAGACAGAGCAATGAGGTGGGAGGGGGAGAGAGGAGAGAGGATGGGGAGGGAGAGAGGGCAGAGACAGAAAGAGGGAGAGGGATGGGGGGGGGGGGGGCGGAGACAGAGAGAAAGCGAGAACCTAGCCCTTCATAGCAATGCAAGGACTTAAAACATTCACAAAGGACTCGAGACAAAATGCCATCTACATCCAGAGAAAGAACTATGGAATCGTAACACAGAATGAAGCAGACTATCTTCTCTTGTGTTTTGTTTGGATTTGTTTTTTCTCATGGTTTCTTTCATTAATTTTAATTCTTCTATGCAACATGACTAATGTGAAAATGTGGTTAATAAGAATGTATGTATACTCATATAAGATTATATGCCATTTCAGGGAGGGAGGGGGGAGGAAGGGGTAGAAAATCTAAGACTTCTGGGAGTGATTGTAGAAAACTGAAAACAAATAAACTAATTTTAAAAAAAGAAAACGAAAGAGAGAGGAGAGAAGGGGGGAGGAGGGGAAGAAGACGGGGAGAGAACGAGAGGGAGACAGAGACAGGAAGAGACAGAAGAGAGGACAGAAAACAAGAAAGAGAGAGAGACAGAGAGGGGGGAGAGACAGAGACACACAGAGAGAAAGAGAGATTAAGGGAGAGAGAGACATTGAGGGGGAGAGAGGCATTGAGGGGGAGAGAGACATTAAAGGGGAGAGATAGAGGAGAGACAGAGAAAGAGAAAAAGGGAGAGACAGAGACAGAGGAATGGAGGGAGGCATGAAGAGAGAGTGAGATAGAGAGGAGAGAGACAGACAGACGGACAGAAAGAGAAGTAGAGAGGGAGAGAAAGACACCAAGACTTAGGGAGGGAGGGAGAGAGAGAAGGGGGGGGAGAGAGACACAGAGAGAGAGACAGAGAGAGAGACAGAGAGACAGAGACAAAGAGACACAGACAGAGACAGAGGCAGAGAGACAGAGACAAAGAGACACAGACAGAGACAGAGGCAGAGAGACAGAGACACTGAGGGAGAGAGAGACATTGAGGGAGTGAGAGAAACAGAGACAGAGGAGAGACAAAGAGAGAAAGATGGAAAGACAGAGAGACAGAAACAAAGACAGAGAAACAGTGGGGGGGGGAAGAACAGAGAGATAGAGACAGACAGGTAGAGAGGAGAGACAGAAAAAGAGAGACTGAGAGACAGAGACAGGCAGAGACAGAGATTGCCAACTCTTCATCAAGGTCAGTAGGGGAAGGCAGGACAGGGAAGGAAGGGGAGGGTGAGAGAGGAGAGAGACAGAGAGAGAAAGAGAGAGAGAGAGAAAAGAGGAGAGAGAAGGGTAGAGAGAGAGGAGGGGGAGAGAGGAGGGAGGACTGTGTGACGGAGAAAGAGAAGTAGACAGACAGGGAGAGGCAGAAGAGAAGAAAGAGAGAGAGAGACATAGAGAGACAGAGAGAGAGGGACAGAGGAGGGAGGAGGCTGACAGAGGAGCGAGGACAGGAAGAGAGAGACAAAGAGAGGGAGACAGAGACAGGGAGAGACAGAGGAGAGAACGGACAGAAAGAGAGAAAGAGAAACACAAAGAGGGAGACAGAGAGAGAGACAGAGATAGAGAGAGATGGAAGGATAGAGGGAGCAAGGGAGAGAGACAGAGGGAGAAAGAGAGAGAGGAGAGGGCAGAAGGGAAAAGAGAAAGAGAGAAAGACAGAGAGAGAGACAGAGAGAGAGGGAGAGACAGAGAAGGAGGGGGGACGGAGAGAGAGAAAGACACCGAGATGGAGGGAGAGAGACACACACAAAGAGACAGAGACAGAGAGAGAGACAGAGAGACAC